>NW_019384589.1:0-105679 GCF_000671375.1 Centruroides sculpturatus | reverse complement strand
CCAATGAAATTTATCTTGATTTACATTTTACAAACAATACTAAATCAATTTTAGAAATGTCAATCTAACTTAAATTATTCCGCTTTTTTGTATATGCCATTCAACAGCCATAAACTAATAAAATCAAGTTTAGTGGTTATAAAATCATTGTGTGGTAAATTGCCATATGTTGACGTATTACTAATTATACTTAAAATCGGTTTATAGTAAATCTATAACATTACATAATTTTAAAAAATCAAACCTTTATATTATATCATCCTCTAGAGTTAATAAATGTAATTTTAAAGAATATAACATTGTCATGTCATTCCATAAGATACAATTAATAATTCCTAAGCTTTTAATCGTAATAAATCGTTCTAATTTCTAAAAATAAACATTGATAAAAAGTTAAAATTCAGCTTTTAGTAAACAGTAACATGTAATTCGTACAGACAGAGAAAACAAAAGATGTCTTTGTTTCAACGTTATGGAATTCCAGGCCCAAAACCGAACTTTTTCTTCGGAAATTTAATTGAATTCAATAAAGAGGTGAGAATTTTTTCTTTAAAATAAAGTCGCAATAGAGAATTTAAAATGTTAAATACAATTTGATATATTACATTTTCATGTAGAGAGATAGATGCATAGAAAAATGGATAAAACAATACGGAAAAATGTTTGGGTAATCAATTTGTTTCATTTAAACATTATCAAATTTAATAACGTTTAAATTTTACTTTACATAAAAAATCACAATTTTTATTTTTATAAAACTTATAAATAATTTACCTTATGTCTAGGTTTTATCTAGGAGCTAAACCGTATTTCGTATGCATTGACGTTGAATTTTTGAAACTCATTCAAATAAAGGACAGTTACAATTTTTGCAATAGAGATGTACGTATTCTGCTGTAATTTTCACTTATTACAAATCCCGAAAAGCTTAAAATTTATTTATTTTTTTATTCACTTATTTGGACGAAAGTCGCTGTTACCAGGTTGTGGATTTCCGCATGATCAATCTAAAAATATGCTTGCAGTATTAACCGATCAGAAATGGAAAAACTTAAGAAGTATTCTCACTTCTTGTTTCAGTACTGGTAGAGTTAAAATGGTAATGTGTTATAACTTGAGATTTTAAAAATATATATACCTTTTGAAGTTATATCAGTAGTTACACTTTAGATGAGTACTGTAATGTCTTCACCGATAAAAGTTTTTCTAACAAATGTGGAGAAGCATGAAGGTCAACCGTTTGACATTTCGGAGATGTGTAAAAAATTGGTGTTTGATATTGTCTGTACATCAGCATTCGGTGTATCCACAAATGTTCAAAATAATGAAACTAGCAAATTTGTTGAATCTGCTAACGCTGCATTTTCAGCTGATTCTGCTGATATTTTAGCTGCAATAACAAGTGATGTTGCATTTCATTTTTATTTAATATATTATCATGAGTTAAACCTGATATAATAATACATGATTGATTATTATTTTCCATATAATTTAGTTTGCTTTCCGGAAATAGAGCCAATATGTACGTTTCTTCGACATAAAATAGATGGTTTAAAGTACGTGCTGAAGCTACCTTCTCTGACTTTCATTTATGAAACCTGTCAAAAAATCGTCACCTCCAGAAAAAAATTACACGTGAGTTCAATGTCAATAGTTCAATATTACTATTTTAATATTTATATAATTTTATATTTCAGTCTCCTCCACCAGATTTACTGCAGACGTTGATAGATGCGGAAGATAAGACTCCTATAAAAATAAATAAACTTCCAGATAATTTTGTTATTGCAAATGCGATGTTGTTTATGGCGGCTGCGTAATAATATTTATAAGTTTACGTATGTTCCCTGTTAAATATAAAAAATTTAATGTGAGGATTTTGCACTTTTGTAGATATGAAGCAACAAGTTCTACAATAGGATTGTGTATTAAACATCTCGCTGGTAATCCTGAAATACAAGAGTTTATTCGTGAAGAAATAAGAAGCAACGTTTCTGAAGATGTAAAATTTAATTTTTCAGTTAAAATATATATATCTTAGAAAGATAAAATAATAATTTATCTGTTATTGTTAAAGAATAGAAATTCGATATATCATATAATTATTATATACTATATAAATTATTAATAATAATTAATAAAATTTAACATAACATAACGTTTATTGAAATAAACGTTAACGTAGTCTTGTTAACGTATTCTTTATATTCGAAGCCTTTACAGCAAAAGTTAATAATAACCACAAAGTCATATAACTACTTTTTTAAAGAAATTTTTCTAAAATTTCAGTTTGTAATGATTCAAAATAAATTGCAGGGAAAACAGAAATTTGAAAATTTTTCAAGAGAGATAAATTATAATTATTGCATTTTCATTAATTTTCAGGAGGACATCCGGTATTCTGACTTGACCAATTTTCAGTTGCTAGATCAAGTTATCTCTGAAACTCTTCGCTTTCTTCCAATCCCCTTAATGTAAAATTTATTACAAACTTATCAAGTTAAATATAAAATATNACAATTTAATATATATTCGTATATCTTCGTACACATACGCTAAATTTGTGTTGAATATAAATAAATAGGTGTATATCTACATTTTTGCTTTATTTTCTCTAATTAAGTCAGATAATAGTGTAAGTATAATACGCTACTCTACAATAATGAACTGGACACATGCGCGAGTATCATATGCGATTCTCGCGTTAACATATGATAGTTTTCTAACAAATGTATCGAATCTTCGCGATAATTCGTACAATGACAGAATTCCACCATCCTTAATACTTAATAACTTCCGTTTAAATTTTTTGAACTTTGCACAGGGTTTTTTATGTAGAGATTCGTGTTATTTAATATTAGAGGTAAAAGATCGAGAAGGTAAAAGAGTGAAAGGTAATGTATAATATTTGTAAGAATTTTCTCGTTATTATTATTTATATGTGTTTACTAACCTCTTATCTATCTTTGATATTATATGTTTTACCATTATATAGGGTGTAATTTTATCTTGAAGCAATTAAATAACATAATTGGATCCCATTATTTTGGAAAAATGTATAGACAAAACTTGTAGGGTGTCGAGGGGGACAATCAATTGGTGACCTCAGATGTTTCCCATTAGAAAAAGCTTATAATTTTAATCTTAAAACAATCTTGACTTTTCACCTAGACAATAGGGTCAAAAGTACATCCGGTTTTGAAAATTCCTGCTCTTTCCATTTCCGAGGTGAAAAATATGTTCCCATTAAAAAAAACAGACTTGACCTCCAAATGACCTTGAAGTCACATCTGAAATCATTAATTAATTGGCCCCTCGACACTCTACAACTTTTTTCTATACCTTTTCTTAAAATAAAGAGATTCAATTAAGTTATTTAATTGTCTCAAGAGAAAAAACATACCCTGTATAATAATTAATAATAGAATTTTTAAAATAAAATGTTGTAAGAGATGAATGACAAGCAATTTTAAATATTTATGCTGGGATATTCGGTGCTGATATCTATTGAGTTTGCATATTATCCATTCTTTCATAGTTCATTTGATCCGGACTTATTTATTTTTCTGGCATTTGCTTTTTCACTAGATATTTTTCCCTGTCCATAGTTTAGTATGTACTGCAGAGTAAATGATACAGTCGACTCCCCTATAATTACGGTCCCTATAATTACGATTTCTATAAAACTACGAAAAAATATACGTATTTTGGAAATGTTGAGTCGGATTAGTGTAGAATCGATTAATTTTATGGAAGAAAACCTTTCAATCAGCCGTAGTCCGTAAACTTGACACGTGTCGGGCTGTGATTGGAACGACTTGTAAGAAATCGGATTCCTAATAAATTGGAACGTATCTATATCTTATAGGGGGTCGACTGTACATCATATTTCTGGAACTCTGTAGTTGACTGTTTCCTTCTTGACAAAATACATGGCAGCCTTGATTTTTACATACGTCCCATTGTCTCAAAGGTGGCAGTTCTTCTCAATAAACCTGTTTTGTCACATTTACTACATAATATCATCAGCAGTTCCTGAGGGAATGCTCATGCACAGAACATCTGCAACTTTGCTTATTAATACCATCTCATAATACTCAGTTATTGTTTGAAAACTATAGAGGGGTCTTTGAAGTAAGCTCTAATTATATGTGAATAAAAAAACCAAATTATAACTTGATATTAACTTATGTTTCTATTTGTTCAATGCGTTTTGTGTTATATTACAATGCTACAGTAGCAATACTGTGGAATTTATTTATGATATTCGTGAAAATAATTGTAACAGGTTCATCAGCATAAAAAGTAAACATAATATGAAAAAGTAAACTTCATGTAAATGTAGAAAAAGCAAAAAAAAGCTGAGTTGGGTTGACACAGCATTTAGCAAGAAGCTATTATATTGTTTAACAATATATTTATATATTTTTGTTTGCGAAGATTTACGATTGAGATTATGTATATCGCTGTATGTTCTTAGTAAAATATTAAATTATTCATTATAAATGTTTAAACATCCCTACACACGAGGATAATGATATTTATATAATTTTTTAGTTATAGAAGTTGCGTTTATCACATCCATTAAGTCGTCACATTTCATTGTTTGACAGAAGCTTGGAATAGAATACGAAATAAAGGATGTATCTAAGTATAATGTTAATTGTTTATGTTTTCATCTGTATTGTTATGTTATGGATAAGGTAAGTGAAGTTACTTTCGATTGTAATGAAATTATTTACAATATTTATATTATAACTATATAATTAAGAATTAGTAATAAAAGACTAAAATTATCAATCCACAAATACATTGAATTTTTTAAAATTGGATTTTCAAGTAAGAATATTTATTTTATTTGCATTAGAAGAATAAGGACTTTTGCATTATAAATTAATTATTTTTATTATTATACGCATTCTATGCATTACACAAAATAAAGTACTGTACATAAAATTCGATTGTTTATAGTTAGCTTACGTAACGAGCTGTATTCAGTTACTTAAATTAACATTGACTTATTATATGTAAATATTTTTGTAAGTAAATTAGCATAAATGATAGTAAAACTACTTTAGTTGAACTAAGTCAACAAATGTCACAAAATAAACCATTGGTGGAATGTGCCCTATATACTCCAGGTTATTCTGTTATTCGATAACTTTTGGTAGTTTTATTTATAAATATTTCCTGTTCAGTGTGAAATCCGGATCAATTACAATATATAGAACACAATATTATTGTTTCGATACACAACTTAAAGACATTTTAGAAGTACTTCATATTGTGAAATGACCTGTACTTTATCTAAACTATATCATTGTTACTCTATTTCAATTTTGAATTATTTTCTATAATACATGTTTCAAATGTATTCTGCCTATACTTAGTATAAGAGTTTACAATTTTTCGAATTTGATTGAGTTTACAGGATAAGATAACCCATGAGATGAGCTATCTGCCAAATATAAGTGAACTTTTATAAAAACTGGCACTTATTTAGGCATCAGACACGTATGACACTACGAAAATCCCCACGTAACCAATCGTAAGAAAATAATAATGTGGTATAAATTTAAATTTTTTTATTCCTGAGTCATTTATCATCTTCTTTAGGTTCGTCTGAATATAAAAAAATAAGATGATAAAGACAATAAACATTGGGTTATTTAAACGATGGATTATTATCACTTGAAATTTATTACAATTTAATATATATTCGTATATCTTCGTACACATACGCTAAATTTGTGTTGAATATAAATAAATAGGTGTATATCTCCATTTTTGCTTTATTTTCTCTAATTAAGTCAGATAATAGTGTAAGTATAATACGCTACTCTACAATAATGAACTGGACACATGTCAAGTTCGGTGGTGGTGGTGTTCTTGTTTGGGGGTGTTTTTCATGGTATGGCCTGGGACCTTTGCATGCTGTTCCTGGTAAATTGAATACCTACGCATACATGAACGTTTTGGACAATGAGGTTCACTTCTTACGCTTTGGTAATTTTATGGAATGGATGAATGTTACTTTCAAGAAGACAATGCTTCATGTCATGTTGCAGCTTCTGTCAAGCAGTGGTATCAAGATACGGATGTCAATTATCTTCCCCGGATTGTTCAGAGACCCGATCTAAACCAATAGAACATTTTTGGGACGAGTTAGAGCAACGCTTAAGGACCAGGGAACCACGTCCAAAATCTACAACTGAGCTAGCGACATTATTGAGGAGGGAATGGACACAAATGCCCATAGCTGTTTATCAAAACCTTGTTGAAAATATTCCCAGAAGGGTTGCTAATATAATTGCAGCACGTAGGGGCCTCCATCTATTAAAGCATGTATTCTTTACCCTATGCCATCACTTTTTGCTGTCCGGTCCATTGTTGTAGAGAAGTGTATAATATCTACGAATAGTTAGAAAATCTATAACATTGCAATTAATGGGACATTACTTGCAATGTTCAATACAAATCTATAACATTGCAAGATGGTTACTGGCTAGGTTTTTATCTTGCCAATAACACTTTTTGGCTAATTAATTAATGAATACTTTCGGCAGGTTTATTTAGCAACTTTACAACCCAAACGCTCTTTACCTCTTGCAATTGGCTATGTAAGATACTGAATAACCTTTTGGAAAATCCAATGAAATTTATCTTGATTTACATTTTACAAACAATACTAAATCAATTTTAGAAATGTCAATCTAACTTAAATTATTCCGCTTTTTTGTATATGCCATTCAACAGCCATAAACTAATAAAATCAAGTTTAGTGGTTATAAAATCATTGTGTGGTAAATTGCCATATGTTGACGTATTACTAATTATACTTAAAATCGGTTTATAGTAAATCTATAACATTACATAATTTTAAAAAATCAAACCTTTATATTATATCATCCTCTAGAGTTAATAAATGTAATTTTAAAGAATATAACATTGTCATGTCATTCCATAAGATACAATTAATAATTCCTAAGCTTTTAATCGTAATAAATCGTTCTAATTTCTAAAAATAAACATTGATAAAAAGTTAAAATTCAGCTTTTAGTAAACAGTAACATGTAATTCGTACAGACAGAGAAAACAAAAGATGTCTTTGTTTCAACGTTATGGAATTCCAGGCCCAAAACCGAACTTTTTCTTCGGAAATTTAATTGAATTCAATAAAGAGGTGAGAATTTTTTCTTTAAAATAAAGTCGCAATAGAGAATTTAAAATGTTAAATACAATTTGATATATTACATTTTCATGTAGAGAGATAGATGCATAGAAAAATGGATAAAACAATACGGAAAAATGTTTGGGTAATCAATTTGTTTCATTTAAACATTATTAAATTTAATAAATATCACTTTACATAAAAAATGTTTATTTGTAATTTTATAAAACTTATAAATAATTTAACTTATGTCTAGGTTTTATCTAGGAGCTAAACCGTATTTCGTATGCATTGACGTTGAATTTTTGAAACTCATTCAAATAAAGGACTGCTACAATTTTTGCAATAGAGATGTACGTATTCTGCTGTCATTTTCACTTATCACAAATCCCGAAAAGCTTAAAATTTATTTATTTTTTTATTCACTTATTTCGACGAAAGTCGCTGTTACCAGGTTGTGGATTTCCGCACGATCAATCTAAAAATATGCTTGCAGTATTAACCGATCAGAAATGGAAAAACCTAAGACGTATTCTCACTTCTTGTTTCAGTACGGGTAGAGTTAAAATGGTAATGTGTTATAAATTGAGATTTTAAAAATATATATATTTTTTTGAAGTTATATCAGTAGTTACACTTTAGATGAGTACTGTAATGTCTTTACCGATAAAAGTCTTTCTTACAAACGTCGAGAAGCATGGAGATCAACCGTTTGATATTTCGAAGATGTGTAAAAAATTGGTGTTTGATATTGTCTGTACTTCAGCATTCGGTGTATCCACAAATGTTCAAAATAATGAAACTAGCAAATTTGTTGAATCCGCTAACGCTGCATTTTCAGCTGATTCTACTGATATTTTAGCCGCAATAACAAGTGATGTTGCAATTCATTTTCATTTAATATATTATCATGTGTTAAACCTGATATAATGGTACGTAATCGTGTTTCATTTTCTATATAATTTAGTTTGTTTCCCGGAAATAGAGCCAATATGTACGTTTATTCGACATAAAATAGATGGTTTAAAGTACATGCTGAAGCTACCTTCTATGACGTTCATTTATGAAACCTGTCAAAAAATCGTCACCTCCAGAAAGAAATTACACGTGAGTTCATTGTCAATAGTCCAATATGAAATATTTTAATATTTATATAATCTTATATTTTAGTCTCCTCCACCAGATTTACTGCAGACGTTGATAGATGCGGAAGATGGGACTCTTGTAGAAATAAATAAACTTCCAGATAGTTTTGTTATTGCAAATGCGATGTTGTTTATGGCGGCTGCGTAATAATATTTATAAGTTTTAGTATGTTCCCTATGAAATAACAAAAATTTAATTTGGGAATTTTGCCTTTTTGTAGATATGAAGCAACAAGTTATACAATAGGATTGTGTATTAAACATATCGCTGGTTATTCTGAAATACAAGAGTTTATCCGTGAAGAAATAAGAAGCAACGTTTCTGAAGATGTAAAATTTAATTTTTCAGTTAAAATATGCATATATCTTAGAAATATAAAATATTAATTTAGCTCTTATTGTTAAAGAATGGAAATTCGATATATTATATAATTATTAAATACTATATAAATTATTAATAATAATTAATAAAATTTAACATAACATAACGTTTATTGAAATAAACATTAACGCATTCTTTATATTCGTAGTCTCTACAGCAAAAGTTAATAATAACCACAAAGTCATATAACTACTTTTTTAAAGAAATTTTTCTAAAATTTCAGTTTGTAATGATTCAAAATAAATTGCAGCGAAAACAGAAATTTGAAAATTTTTCAAGAGAGATAAATTATAATTATTGCATTTTCATTAATTTTCAGGAGGACATCCGGTATTCTGACTTGACCAATTTTCAGTTGCTAGATCAAGTTATCTCTGAAACTCTTCGCTTTCTTCCAATCCCCTTAATGTAAAATTTATCACAAACTTATCAAGTTAAATATAAAATATTATAAATATATTATTTATAAATATTTTTTATACGTAGAAGTGTAAATCGCATATGCGCGGAAGATTATTGTTATAAAGACATCACTATTCCTAAAGGTAGTATTGTAACGATTCCAACACAACTTTTGCAAAATGATCCAGCTTATTGGAGTGAACCTGATAAGTTCAATCCTTACAGGTAAATAAATGATAATTATAGTTTAATTATGTTTACATCTGTTTTATTACGAAGTTTTCAAATTGCTATTATTGAAAATTATTCGTGGATTCAGGTTTTCATTTCAGGATAAGCAAAAAATTGATTCTATCACTTACCAGCCATTCGGAGTAGGGCAAAGAATATGTATCGGACAGAAGTTAGGAAAAACTATCATAAAATTAGTACTGGCAAATCTCATACGATCATTTAAATTAGAAGAATATGGAGATGATGTAAGCAATACCAACATTTCTATTGTATACTGTATATATATAGGCTATATTGCTGGAAATACCTTACATTTAAATATAACGTTTTTTTTTGTTTCATCGAATACTTTTACTTTTGTAAGTAAAAATTCGATGAAATTAAATATGTGAATGTTTTCGTGAATTATAGTTGCAATATTTTTTATTTGTATATTGTTTGCAGCAGTGACATTGATTTTATTTACAGGAAAATGAAAGAGTAATCTCCTTATATTCGAGTAATCCTAAGAATAAAATAATGGTGAAAGCAACACTATTAACTTCGTAATTGGTGACAATGCTTCATGTTTTCAATGCTAAACAAGAATAATTATTAACGTATTATATGAATTCAATTGTATTTTATTTAAACAACTGCTGGCTATTAAATTTGCTACAGCAGAAAAGAAAGAAAATAGAAGAATCGTTATTATTGTATACATACAGTGTAACAAAATGGAGACGTAATTTAATTGCCAGGTAATCTTCAGGGACAGTGCACTCAGCATGTTGTACGGGTTTAATGCAGGTTTCGCGTTTGTTGAGTACCTCCTTAATGGTGTAGCAGTTTTAATAGCAAGCAGTGTACATTGCTTAAAAAGTTATTTTTTGTTAGTGATGCTTAACTTGAACAATAAAGATTGATGTTAAGAAGAATTGAATGGTTCGTCGTGTATAAGTTGTGTTCAATTATAGATTAAGATTAGAATATTTTCAGCATACCCTTGGATTTTATAGGTGTTCTGCTGATTGCTATTGTTTAAGTCGTGCAAGCTGTTGTGTACGATGTTCTACATCTCCGGGCCTGAGTGGGAACTCTGAGAACATCTCCTGTGTATATTTTAAGTGATGCTGTTGGTATTGTAAACAAAAGTAGTCGTCCTATATTTGAGGTAGTTTTTAGTAATTATGTAAAGGATTTTTGGACACTAATTAATTTCTAATTGCCTTAATAGAGCTGGCCACCATAGGATATTGAATGCGTTTTTGAAGTTAATCGATATCATAAAGAGATGTTGTTTATTTTTACAGGATTTTCAATGTAATTAATGACTACATGTATATTGTGATAGGTTAATTTTCCGCTAGTAAAGCAAGCCGTTTTTCTTGTTTAAATGGTGGTTGATCTTAGCTATCAGTAGCCCATCAAGAACTATGCTTGGCACTGAAAGAAGGCTGATAGGTCTTAGCTGATCAGCTTTAGTAAGAATAGATACACCTGCTTTTGAAATAAATTTGATCTCAGGTTTTTTCCATTTGGTAGGAAATTTGCCTGTTTCAAGCACTTGTTGTATATGTATATTATGTATACCAGAGCGATAGGGACAGCTTTGAAGGTATGTTTTAACATTTTGGGAATAATCCCGTCTAATCCGGGAGCTTTGGTGTTTTTGAAAGATTTATTTGACTTAGAAACTTCAATGAAAGAAAATGAGTATCGTTTTTTGTTTTTGGGTTGTTACCAACCTGATTACGAATATTTTGTTGCTGTTTAGTGTAGGTGTTAGAGTCGTCTTTGGGGAAATGAATGCGTTTCCGTTAGTGATTTCAATGTATCTTCTAGGAGTTAGTATTCTCTATTTTTATTTTGAATGGTAACGGGTATTATAATTCTTTTCCTGGGTTTACCATTGATATGATAGGAATCTGTCCATGCTAACATTTTACCAATTTTTTATGCAATATTCTGTCTACTTCAAGGTCCTGGTCTTGTTAATTTCGGTCTTGTAATTATTCAGCTGCCTTACATATTGTATTATTATGATGTTTTTAATCTCTGGATCATTCTTTCTTAAATTTCTTTAGGACTGTCCTTACTTTTCTCTGTGTGATAACCAAATTTTCAGTCCACCAGGCTGCATGTTTTCTCTGTATGGTAATAGTGTTTGTGGCAAGATTATGAGCAGTTTAATGGTATTAGTTAAAATGTCTACCAGGTCATCAGGTTCCTCTTCATTATAAGGATTTGCTTGCACCCTTATTTAGCTGAATTTTTCCTCGAAAATAGTATAATCTGTAATCTTATTTTGATTGTCTGAATCGGGTTTAGTGTTTGTGTTGTTAAGCATCCAGAAAATGTACCTACGGTCACGTGTGCTAACCTGTTCTGAATTGGCGCAATAGGAAACAAGATGATGGGCATAGTTGTCGAATATGCACAGGTCAATCCACCTAACACCATGATATGTAAAGAAGGTGGTAAGTTGCAGGAGAATAAGTTATTCTTCTGTAGAAATTCGTCCATTTCATATCCTCTTGGGTCATCTAGGGGCTATGCCAAATATGATTTTTTGCGTTGAGTTCTCTGCCCACGATCCATGGAGTGTAACCTATATTCCTTTTGATGTTTTCCAATTTTCTGATAATGTTTTGTAGATTCTCATCTGGTGTACTGTATACTGAAGATCGGAGTTGATAGTTGGAGTATTGGAGATTTTAGTCGTATTTGAAACATAGTAACAGAGTTTGAATTGTATTGAGGAAGAAACTGAATATTTATTTTATCGTTGCAGATTAGAATTCCTGTTTTAATTGTCGAAGTAAACTTAGAATAAAGAAAGATTCTCCATCTCCCAAATCGGACGCTGCCATCATTAATGGCATATGGTTCTTGAATTAACAAAATGTCGGTTTGCTTATCCTCAGCAGTCTTCTGTAGAAGTGAAGATGCAGCCTAGCTTTTCTGGGCATTCAGTTGTAAGATATTTATGGAGCCAGTGTACGATTGAGTAGGTTTATCCTGAATATTGGAGTTAATAGAGTGGTTGAAAGTATGCTGGTGGTTAAATGCCATAATTTGTTTGTTCAATTGTTGGGCTTTTCAGCCACTGAGTTATGGTGCATATTTTACTGAAGGCATTGTGTCCTGATTGTACCTGCTTACTTGTTGGTTGCTGCTTGTTATATTCTTGACAATTAGTTCATATAGGCGAATTGTGTCGTGTTTTTCAATCTTTGTAGCTGTGTTGTCTGAAGAAGTGGCTGCGCTTTAGGTGTTTAGTTTACTCACAAGCATAATGTCCATATCCGCAACACTTGAAACATCTAGTGAGCAGTATGAAGTCATTTACCCTAACTTTGTGCCAGTTAAGGGAAAGGTATTTTGTTGTTATTGCTATGTTGCATATATTGGCTGAAACTGTTAATACTATGTGATTGCAGTTTTCTTTCACTTCTCTTTTTTAATTATTAAGGATTCTTTACAATATTTCATTGTCCTCTGCCAATGGGTTTTCAAATACTATTTTGTTTATATATGGCTTCGGTAATGTCTTCCTATTTAACGGAGTTTGGGGCATTAAAGATAATAATACGAGGCTTTTTATGTTCTGATATAGTTCCCTGTTAATTCTGGAATATCGCGTATTGCATTGGTAAGGATGTCTCAATTTCTCTTGTCTGCCATCTTCCACACAAACACACATTCCATTTCCTTTCACTGTTTGCATTGATTTCATATTAATTTTCAATTTATGTGGTTTTATGTTCTGGAGGATAGTACTAGCAACTTTTTTCATGTCAACAGTTGTTCTTTCCTTCATTGTCTTGGGATTAACTAAAACAGTATAACTGTCTCCATGTACCTTTATGTCAATTTGCTGATTCAAAGAATTGTTAATGGATATTGTAGTTTCGCTAGGTTTGACATTTGATTTTAAAGGTTATGAGTAAGCCATTTTTGTGTTTCATTGGGAAAATATATTGAATGTGACATTTCTTTTTTGGCTCTTACTTAACATATAATGCCTATAATTTGATTGATAAAAACAAAATGACCTACCAGTGGCCAAGCGGTCTTTATACTCTGAACACTGGGAGTATGGTTGTGGGTTCACACCTCGCTTGGACAGGCTGGTCAGGTGAAGTTTCTCAGGTTTTCTCTACATTTGAAATGCCTAAATAGGGGCCAGTTTCCCTTAAAAAGACCTCCCGGAAGCCTCCCCCTAGGCAGATTGCCCAGGTGTTGCATTGCCATAACTTAACAAACAGAACCAGATACAACCAAAAAGTTTGGTAGCTCTGTCTCTGGCTTCCATCCTATCTTATTTGTTAATTATTAATAGTAGTTTGGTAGCTCTGTCTCTGGCTTCCACCCTATCTTATTTGTTAATTATTAATAGTGAAATTGCATGACTCTGGAAGAAGATCAAGAATCTTCCGAAGATGAAGGCCAGCTTCCTGCATGATAAGATCCTCCGGGGAACCAAGAACAAAGAAAGATTGTGATAATGCATTATCCTGGGACAGAGCTAGCAGATTATCAGGAAGTGCCATAATAAACGTGAACACAGCACACTGAGAAAGCGTATCAGGAAAAAAATAACCAAACTATGGACAGGGGTAAAGTGGTGAGACAGGCTTACAACTTTCCTGTTCACTACCTCTTTAAAATAACTGTAATAAAGCCCAAAACTCTTGTAAACCGGAAGAATAAAGAGAAATAACTCAGAAATGATATAATATAAAATACCAATAATACAAATTTAATAGTTAGTTATAAATTATCCCCCTTACAATGAGAGATGATTTACAATCAGACGTTCTGCAAGTCTTGGAGAACTTGTGTCCCCCGAAATTTAATGATGGGAACCGCCATGCCTATGGTTGGGACAAATTTTCCATTCGAACCTGCTGTCATTCCTTTGGTTCCAAATTCGACTGGCACCATTTCTTTGAGATGATTAGCAACTTCATTAGACACTGACATGTCACTAAGCTTTGGATCTATGGCAAACTTGACTGGGATGTTATTAATGTAGCATAGAACTAATTGGTTACACCTTGTTCGAGTTGTCATAGTCCAAATGGCCCCTTTCCATGTCTTCTCATCATCGGAGGAGGAATCCAGCTTGTTGTTGTCTATGTGCTGGATATGCACGGGTGGCCTATTTTATTGTTGGCAAGGGTAGGAAGTCCGATGATAATCGCTTCTTCTATAAAGCTAGTCTTTTGTATAAGAGAGGACAACTTGCTTCATTATTTATCCAATGAAGTTCGAAGTTCTTCAAAAGCGGCGGTTAATGTTTTTCACTCATCAGATGACTTTTTTGTATCAGGTTTGACTTCTCTTATGGGTTCGATAGTAGTACATGAGTGTGCTGTAAGACTGTATAGTTTCTTCACTTATGGCTACTTTGACCACATTATTGAACGTTGCTGGCTCTCGTGACATAACTCGCTGTCTGATCTAAATATCAATTCCATTTAGAAATTGAGCTTTCAGGTGTTCATCTAACTCTTTTGTTTCTATATGCTTGATCATTGTGATTTTTGCTGCATCTGCTCCCTCTTGAGGAATTTTAATTTTAGTGGCAAGGGCTTGCAAGCACACAGCGTATGTTTGGACATCCTCATCTGGGCCCTGTATGCAAGCATAGAATCTATTTAATTGAATGGGGAAAAGCACTTGTTCGAATTGCTCTATCATGANTAACTTTTGGTAGTTTTATTTATAAATATTTCCTGTTCAGTGTGAAATCCGGATCAATTACGATATATAGAACACAATATTATTGTTTCGATACACAACTTAAAGACATTTTAGAAGTGCTTCATATTGTGAAATGACCTGTACTTTATCTAAACTATATCATTGTTACTCTATTTCAATTTTGAATTATTTTCTATAATACATGTTTCAAATGTATTCTGCCTATACTTAGTATAAGAGTTTACAATTTTTCGAATTTGATTGAGTTTACAGGATAAGATAACCCATGAGATGAGCTATCTGCCAAATATAAGTGAACTTTTATAAAAACTGGCACTTATTTAGGCATCAGACACGTATGACACTACGAAAATCCCCACGTAACCAATCGTAAGAAAATAATAATGTGGTATAAATTTAAATTTTTTTATTCCTGAGTCATTTATCATCTTCTTTAGGTTCGTCTGAATATAAAAAAATAAGATGATAAAGACAATAAACATTGGGTTATTTAAACGATGGATTATTATCACTTGAAATTTATTACAATTTAATATATATTCGTATATCTTCGTACACATACGCTAAATTTGTGTTGAATATAAATAAATAGGTGTATATCTCCATTTTTGCTTTATTTTCTCTAATTAAGTCAGATAATAGTGTAAGTATAATACGCTACTCTACAATAATGAACTGGACACATGTCAAGTTCGGTGGTGGTGGTGTTCTTGTTTGGGGGTGTTTTTCATGGTATGGCCTGGGACCTTTGCATGCTGTTCCTGGTAAATTGAATACCTACGCATACATGAACGTTTTGGACAATGAGGTTCACTTCTTACGCTTTGGTAATTTTATGGAATGGATGAATGTTACTTTCAAGAAGACAATGCTTCATGTCATGTTGCAGCTTCTGTCAAGCAGTGGTATCAAGATACGGATGTCAATTATCTTCCCCGGATTGTTCAGAGACCCGATCTAAACCAATAGAACATTTTTGGGACGAGTTTAGAGCAACGCTTAAGGACCAGGGAACCACGTCCAAAATCTACAACTGAGCTAGCGACATTATTGAGGAGGGAATGGACACAAATGCCCATAGCTGTTTATCAAAACCTTGTTGAAAATATTCCCAGAAGGGTTGCTAATATAATTGCAGCACGTAGGGGCCTCCATCTATTAAAGCATGTATTCTTTACCCTATGCCATCACTTTTTGCTGTCCGGTCCATTGTTGTAGAGAAGTGTATAATATCTACGAATAGTTAGAAAATCTATAACATTGCAATTAATGGGACATTACTTGCAATGTTCAATAGAAATCTGTAACATTGCAAGAGGGTTTCTGGCAAGGTTTTTATCTTGCCAATAACACTTTTTGGCTAATTAATAAATACTTTCGGNTTCTTTACTTTATGCCATCACTTTTTGCTGTCCGGTCCATTGTTGTAGAGAAGTGTATAATATCTACGAATAGTTAGAAAATCTATAACATTGCAATTAATGGGACATTACTTGCAATGTTCAATACAAATCTATAACATTGCAAGATGGTTACTGGCTAGGTTTTTATCTTGCCAATAACACTTTTTGGCTAATTAATTAATGAATACTTTCGGCAGGTTTATTTAGCAACTTTACAACCCAAACGCTCTTTACCTCTTGCAATTGGCTATGTAAGATACTGAATAACCTTTTGGAAAATCCAATGAAATTTATCTTGATTTACATTTTACAAACAATACTAAATCAATTTTAGAAATGTCAATCTAACTTAAATTATTCCGCTTTTTTGTATATGCCATTCAACAGCCATAAACTAATAAAATCAAGTTTAGTGGTTATAAAATCATTGTGTGGTAAATTGCCATATGTTGACGTATTACTAATTATACTTAAAATCGGTTTATAGTAAATCTATAACATTACATAATTTTAAAAAATCAAACCTTTATATTATATCATCCTCTAGAGTTAATAAATGTAATTTTAAAGAATATAACATTGTCATGTCATTCCATAAGATACAATTAATAATTCCTAAGCTTTTAATCGTAATAAATCGTTCTAATTTCTAAAAATAAACATTGATAAAAAGTTAAAATTCAGCTTTTAGTAAACAGTAACATGTAATTCGTACAGACAGAGAAAACAAAAGATGTCTTTGTTTCAACGTTATGGAATTCCAGGCCCAAAACCGAACTTTTTCTTCGGAAATTTAATTGAATTCAATAAAGAGGTGAGAATTTTTTCTTTAAAATAAAGTCGCAATAGAGAATTTAAAATGTTAAATACAATTTGATATATTACATTTTCATGTAGAGAGATAGATGCATAGAAAAATGGATAAAACAATACGGAAAAATGTTTGGGTAATCAATTTGTTTCATTTAAACATTATTAAATTTAATAAATATCACTTTACATAAAAAATGTTTATTTGTAATTTTATAAAACTTATAAATAATTTAACTTATGTCTAGGTTTTATCTAGGAGCTAAACCGTATTTCGTATGCATTGACGTTGAATTTTTGAAACTCATTCAAATAAAGGACTGCTACAATTTTTGCAATAGAGATGTACGTATTCTGCTGTCATTTTCACTTATCACAAATCCCGAAAAGCTTAAAATTTATTTATTTTTTTATTCACTTATTTCGACGAAAGTCGCTGTTACCAGGTTGTGGATTTCCGCACGATCAATCTAAAAATATGCTTGCAGTATTAACCGATCAGAAATGGAAAAACCTAAGACGTATTCTCACTTCTTGTTTCAGTACGGGTAGAGTTAAAATGGTAATGTGTTATAAATTGAGATTTTAAAAATATATATATTTTTTTGAAGTTATATCAGTAGTTACACTTTAGATGAGTACTGTAATGTCTTTACCGATAAAAGTCTTTCTTACAAACGTCGAGAAGCATGGAGATCAACCGTTTGATATTTCGAAGATGTGTAAAAAATTGGTGTTTGATATTGTCTGTACTTCAGCATTCGGTGTATCCACAAATGTTCAAAATAATGAAACTAGCAAATTTGTTGAATCCGCTAACGCTGCATTTTCAGCTGATTCTACTGATATTTTAGCCGCAATAACAAGTGATGTTGCAATTCATTTTCATTTAATATATTATCATGTGTTAAACCTGATATAATGGTACGTAATCGTGTTTCATTTTCTATATAATTTAGTTTGTTTCCCGGAAATAGAGCCAATATGTACGTTTATTCGACATAAAATAGATGGTTTAAAGTACATGCTGAAGCTACCTTCTATGACGTTCATTTATGAAACCTGTCAAAAAATCGTCACCTCCAGAAAGAAATTACACGTGAGTTCATTGTCAATAGTCCAATATGAAATATTTTAATATTTATATAATCTTATATTTTAGTCTCCTCCACCAGATTTACTGCAGACGTTGATAGATGCGGAAGATGGGACTCTTGTAGAAATAAATAAACTTCCAGATAGTTTTGTTATTGCAAATGCGATGTTGTTTATGGCGGCTGCGTAATAATATTTATAAGTTTTAGTATGTTCCCTATGAAATAACAAAAATTTAATTTGGGAATTTTGCCTTTTTGTAGATATGAAGCAACAAGTTATACAATAGGATTGTGTATTAAACATATCGCTGGTTATTCTGAAATACAAGAGTTTATCCGTGAAGAAATAAGAAGCAACGTTTCTGAAGATGTAAAATTTAATTTTTCAGTTAAAATATGCATATATCTTAGAAATATAAAATATTAATTTAGCTCTTATTGTTAAAGAATGGAAATTCGATATATTATATAATTATTAAATACTATATAAATTATTAATAATAATTAATAAAATTTAACATAACATAACGTTTATTGAAATAAACATTAACGCATTCTTTATATTCGTAGTCTCTACAGCAAAAGTTAATAATAACCACAAAGTCATATAACTACTTTTTTAAAGAAATTTTTCTAAAATTTCAGTTTGTAATGATTCAAAATAAATTGCAGCGAAAACAGAAATTTGAAAATTTTTCAAGAGAGATAAATTATAATTATTGCATTTTCATTAATTTTCAGGAGGACATCCGGTATTCTGACTTGACCAATTTTCAGTTGCTAGATCAAGTTATCTCTGAAACTCTTCGCTTTCTTCCAATCCCCTTAATGTAAAATTTATCACAAACTTATCAAGTTAAATATAAAATATTATAAATATATTATTTATAAATATTTTTATACGTAGAAGTGTAAATCGCATATGCGCGGAAGATTATTGTTATAAAGACATCACTATTCCTAAAGGTAGTATTGTAACGATTCCAACACAACTTTTGCAAAATGATCCAGCTTATTGGAGTGAACCTGATAAGTTCAATCCTTACAGGTAAATAAATGATAATTATAGTTTAATTATATTTACATCTGTTTTATTACGAAGTTTTCAAATTGCTATTATTGAAAATTATTCGTGGTTTCAGATTTTCATTTCAGGATAGGCAAAAAATTAATTCTATCGTTTACCAGCCATTCGGAGTAGGGCAAAGAATATGTATCGGACAGAAGTTAGGAAAAACTATCATAAAATTAGTACTGGCAAATCTCATACGATCATTTAAATTAGAAGAATATGGAGATGATGTAAGCAATACCAACATTTCTATTGTATACTGTATATATATAGGCTATATTGCTGGAAATACCTTACATTTAAATATAACGTTTTTTTTTGTTTCATCGAATACTTTTACTTTTGTAAGTAAAAATTCGATGAAATTAAATATGTGAATGTTTTCGTGAATTCTAGTTGCAATATTTTTTATTTGTATATTGTTTGCTACAGTGACTTAATTTTATTTACAGGAAAATGAAAGAGTAATCTCTCTATATTCGAGTAATCCGAAGAATGAAATAATGGTGAAAGCAACACTATTAACTTCGTAATTGGTGACAATGCTTCATGTTTTCAATGCTAAACAAGAATAATTATTAACGTATTATATGAATTCAATTGTATTTTATTTAAACAACTGCTGGCTATTAAATTTGCTACAGCAGAAAAGAAAGAAAATAGAAGAATCGTTATTATTGTATACATACAGTGTAACAAAATGGAGACGTAATTTAATTGCCAGGTAATCTTCAGGGACAGTGCACTCAGCATGTTGTACGGGTTTAATGCAGGTTTCGCGTTTGTTGAGTACCTCCTTAATGGTGTAGCAGTTTTAATAGCAAGCAGTGTACATTGCTTAAAAAGTTATTTTTTGTTAGTGATGCTTAACTTGAACAATAAAGATTGATGTTAAGAAGAATTGAATGGTTCGTCGTGTATAAGTTGTGTTCAATTATAGATTAAGATTAGAATATTTTCAGCATACCCTTGGATTTTATAGGTGTTCTGCTGATTGCTATTGTTTAAGTCGTGCAAGCTGTTGTGTACGATGTTCTACATCTCTGGGCCTGAGTGGGAACTCTGAGAACATCTCCTGTGTATATTTTAAGTGTTGCTGTTGGTATTGTAAACACAAGTAGTCGTCCTATATTTGAGGTAGTTTTTAGTAATTATGTAAGGGATTTTTGGACACTAATTAATTTCTAATTGCCTTAATAGAGCTGGCCACCAAAGGATATTGAATGCGTTTTTGAAGTTAATCGATATCATAAAGAGATGTTGTTCCTTTTTCCAGGATTTTCAATGTAATTAATGACTACATGTATATTGTGACAGGTTAATTTTCCGCTAGTAAAGCAAACCGTTTTTCTTGTTTAAAGGTGGTTGATCTTAGCTATCAGTAGCCCATCAAGAACTATGCTTGGCACTGAAAGAAGGCTGATAGGTCTTAGCTGATCAGCTTTAGTAAGAATAGATACACCTGCTTTTGAAATAAATTTGATCTCAGGTTTTTTCCATTTGGTAGGAAATTTGCCTGTTTCAAGCACTTGTTGTATATGTATATTATGTATACCAGAGCGATAGGGACAGCTTTGAAGGTATGTTTTAACATTTTGGGAATAATCCCGTCTAATCCGGGAGCTTTGGTGTTTTTGAAAGATTTATTTGACTTAGAAACTTCAATGAAAGAAAATGAGTATCGTTTTTTGTTTTTGGGTTGTTACCAACCTGATTACGAATATTTTGTTGCTGTTTAGTGTAGGTGTTAGAGTCGTCTTTGGGGAAATGAATGCGTTTCCGTTAGTGATTTCAATGTATCTTCTAGGAGTTAGTATTCTCTATTTTTATTTTGAATGGTAACGGGTATTATATTTCTTTTCCTGGGTTTACCATTGATATGATAGGAATCTGTCCATGCTAACATTTTACCAATTTTTTAATTATTAACTGGTCTTGTTAATTCCGGTCTTGTAATTATTCAGCTGCCTTACATATTGTATTATTATTATTTTTTTTAATCTCTGGATCATTCTTTCTTAAATTTCTTTAGGACTGTCCTTACTTTTCTCTGTGTGATAACCAAATTTTCAGTCCACCAGGCAGCATGTTTTCTCTGTATGGTAATAGTGTTTGTGGCAAGATTATGAGCAGTTTAATGGTATTAGTTAAAATGTCTACCAGGTCATCAGGTTCCTCTTCATTATAAGGATTTGCTTGCACCCTTATTTAGCTGAATTTTTCCTCGAAAATAGTATAATCTGTAATCTTATTTTGATTGTCTGAATCGGGTTTAGTGTTTGTGTTGTTAAGTATCCAGAAAATGTACCTATGGTCACGTGTGCTAACCTGTTCTGAATTGGCGCAATAGGAAACAAGATGATGGGCATAGTTGTCGACTATGCACAGGTCAATCCACCTAACACCATGATATGTAAAGAAGGTGGTAAGTTGCAGGAGAATAAGTTATTCTTCTGTAGAAATTCGTCCATTTCATATCCTCTTGGGTCATCTAGGGGCTATGCCAAATATGATTTTTTGCGTTGAGTTCTCTGCCCACGATCCATGGAGTGTAACCTATATTCCTTTTGATGTTTTCCAATTTTCTGATAATGTTTTGTAGATTCTCATCTGGTGTACTGTATACTGAAGATCGGAGTTGATAGTTGGAGTATTGGAGATTTTAGTCGTATTTGAAACATAGTAACAGAGTTTGAATTGTATTGAGGAAGAAACTGAATATTTATTTTATCGTTGCAGATTAGAATTCCTGTTTTAATTGTCGAAGTAAACTTAGAATAAAGAAAGATTCTCCATCTCCCAAATCGGACGCTGCCATCATTAATGGCATATGGTTCTTGAATTAACAAAATGTCGGTTTGCTTATCCTCAGCAGTCTTCTGTAGAAGTGAAGATGCAGCCTAGCTTTTCTGGGCATTCAGTTGTAAGATATTTATGGAGCCAGTGTACGATTGAGTAGGTTTATCCTGAATATTGGAGTTAATAGAGTGGTTGAAAGTATGCTGGTGGTTAAATGCCATAATTTGTTTGTTCAATTGTTGGGCTTTTCAGCCACTGAGTTATGGTGCATATTTTACTGAAGGCATTGTGTCCTGATTGTACCTGCTTACTTGTTGGTTGCTGCTTGTTATATTCTTGACAATTAGTTCATATAGGCGAATTGTGTCGTGTTTTTCAATCTTTGTAGCTGTGTTGTCTGAAGAAGTGGCTGCGCTTTAGGTGTTTAGTTTACTCACAAGCATAATGTCCATATCCGCAACACTTGAAACATCTAGTGAGCAGTATGAAGTCATTTACCCTAACTTTGTGCCAGTTAAGGGAAAGGTATTTTGTTGTTATTGCTATGTTGCATATATTGGCTGAAACTGTTAATACTATGTGATTGCAGTTTTCTTTCACTTCTCTTTTTTAATTATTAAGGATTCTTTACAATATTTCATTGTCCTCTGCCAATGGGTTTTCAAATACTATTTTGTTTATATATGGCTTCGGTAATGTCTTCCTATTTAACGGAGTTTGGGGCATTAAAGATAATAATACGAGGCTTTTTATATTCTGATATAGTTCCCTGTTAATTCTGGAATATCGCGTATTGCATTGGTAAGGATGTCTCAATTTCTCTTGTCTGCCATCTTCCACACAAACACACATTCCATTTCCTTTCACTGTTTGCATTGATTTCATATTAATTTTCAATTTATGTGGTTTTATGTTCTGGAGGATAGTACTAGCAACTTTTTTCATGTCAACAGTTGTTCTTTCCTTCATTGTCTTGGGATTAACTAAAACAGTATAACTGTCTCCATGTACCTTTATGTCAATTTGCTGATTCAAAGAATTGTTAATGGATATTGTAGTTTCGCTAGGTTTGACATTTGATTTTAAAGGTTATGAGTAAGCCATTTTTGTGTTTCATTGGGAAAATATATTGAATGTGACATTTCTTTTTTGGCTCTTACTTAACATATAATGCCTATAATTTGATTGATAAAAACAAAATGACCTACCAGTAGCCAAGCGGTCTTTATACTCTGAACACTGGGAGTATGGTTGTGGGTTCACACCTCGCTTGGACAGGCTGGTCAGGTGAAGTTTCTCAGGTTTTCTCTACATTTGAAATGCCTAAATAGGGGCCAGTTTCCCTTAAAAAGACCTCCCGGAAGCCTCCCCCTAGGCAGATTGCCCAGGTGTTGCATTGCCATAACTTAACAAACAGAACCAGATACAACCAAAAAGTTTGGTAGCTCTGTCTCTGGCTTCCATCCTATCTTATTTGTTAATTATTAATAGTAGTTTGGTAGCTCTGTCTCTGGCTTCCACCCTATCTTATTTGTTAATTATTAATAGTGAAATTGCATGACTCTGGAAGAAGATCAAGAATCTTCCGAAGATGAAGGCCAGCTTCCTGCATGATAAGATCCTCCGGGGAACCAAGAACAAAGAAAGATTGTGATAATGCATTATCCTGGGACAGAGCTAGCAGATTATCAGGAAGTGCCATAATAAACGTGAACACAGCACACTGAGAAAGCGTATCAGGAAAAAAATAACCAAACTATGGACAGGGGTAAAATGGTGAGACAGGCTTACAACTTTCCTGTTCACTACCTCTTTAAAATAACTGTAATAAAGCCCAAAACTCTTGTAAACCGGAAGAATAAAGAGAAATAACTCAGAAATGATATAATATAAAATACCAATAATACAAATTTAATAGTTAGTTATAAATTATCCCCCTTACAATGAGAGATGATTTACAATCAGACGTTCTGCAAGTCTTGGAGAACTTGTGTCCCCCGAAATTTAATGATGGGAACCGCCATGCCTATGGTTGGGACAAATTTTCCATTCGAACCTGCTGTCATTCCTTTGGTTCCAAATTCGACTGGCACCATTTCTTTGAGATGATTAGCAACTTCATTAGACACTGACATGTCACTAAGCTTTGGATCTATGGCAAACTTGACTGGGATGTTATTAATGTAGCATAGAACTAATTGGTTACACCTTGTTCGAGTTGTCATAGTCCAAATGGCCCCTTTCCATGTCTTCTCATCATCGGAGGAGGAATCCAGCTTGTTGTTGTCTATGTGCTGGATATGCACGGGTGGCCTATTTTATTGTTGGCAAGGGTAGGAAGTCCGATGATAATCGCTTCTTCTATAAAGCTAGTCTTTTGTATAAGAGAGGACAACTTGCTTCATTATTTATCCAATGAAGTTCGAAGTTCTTCAAAAGCGGCGGTTAATGTTTTTCACTCATCAGATGACTTTTTTGTATCAGGTTTGACTTCTCTTATGGGTTCGATAGTAGTACATGAGTGTGCTGTAAGACTGTATAGTTTCTTCACTTATGGCTACTTTGACCACATTATTGAACGTTGCTGGCTCTCGTGACATAACTCGCTGTCTGATCTAAATATCAATTCCATTTAGAAATTGAGCTTTCAGGTGTTCATCTAACTCTTTTGTTTCTATATGCTTGATCATTGTGATTTTTGCTGCATCTGCTCCCTCTTGAGGAATTTTAATTTTAGTGGCAAGGGCTTGCAAGCACACAGCGTATGTTTGGACATCCTCATCTGGGCCCTGTATGCAAGCATAGAATCTATTTAATTGAATGGGGAAAAGCACTTGTTCGAATTGCTCTATCAAGATTCACTTGAACTCATCATAATCTTCCACTTGCTTGATCGGCTGGTCCTTTAAAACAAATTCTCGAGCTATACTTGTAAGTTTCATCTAGGCTACCACCAATATTTGCACTTTTGCCCATGTCACAGCTTTGCTGTCTCCCAGCAAGTTGAAAAATTCGGATTTTCTAAGTCCTGCTGCATCACCAGAAAATGCAGTTAAAAGCAGATCTATGTTACCTAATACTGCCCTAGGGTTTTCTTCTTCCATGCTTATGCTAATATATGATAGAATCGCCTAAATTTGTCTCCTCAGAAAAAACCTGTCTTTGGCAGACAAACTTGTTGCTGATGGACACTGTCTATAAAGGACTAAACTGTCAAAACCATGAATGATGGCTTCCCCCAACTTGACAACAGATTGTGAGATACCATGGCCAAGAATTAATTGCTACTGACCAGTTACTCAGCAACAGTTTGCAAAGATCACCCACGTTATTTTGGATGGGTTTTTATTGCGAGGAAGATGAGGAAGTCAACATGCGTCCTTTGATAAACAGTAGACAGGTTAACCCGTCGGCACACGCCTAGTGCCGATTAGGCACTAATCGATTTTTAATTAGTTCGTGTAAAAATTCTTATTGTGTGAAAAATCTGAAAAAATTATTACCTGTCTAATTTTTCTTCAATTTTACGATGCGCAATTTAGTTTTTGCTTAAAGCGTCTCATTATTTTTATTTAATTACTGGTGCCGAATCGGCACTATGGCGCGCGTAATCTCGGATTTCAATTTTCAAATTTCCTGCCAGTCGCTGTTACTAAAAATAGCTGCAGCTACTGCGCGCGCTTCTTCGCTTATAATCGCGTTATTATAAAGCGAATAACTTCTAAAAAACTTTGACCGAAATTAATTTAATTTCTTTCATTGGTATTTTTTAATCATTTTATAAAGTTTTATGACACCATCACATTTCCCTGAGTGGAAGTAACCAATTTGTTAGCCATTTGACCCTCGGCTGACAGAGAAGGAAGTTTTTGAAAACAAAGTAANAACTTGCTTCATTATTTATCCAATGAAGTTCGAAGTTCTTCAAAAGCGGCGGTTAATGTTTTTCACTCATCAGATGAATTTTCTGTATCAGGTTTGACTTCTCTTATGGGTTCGATAGTAGTACATGGGTGTGCTGTAAGACTGTATAGTTTCTTCACTTATGGCTACTTTGACCACATTATTGAACGTTGCTGGCTCTCGTGACATAACTCGCTGTCTGATCTAAATATCAATTCCATTTAGAAATTGAGCTTTCAGGTGTTCATCTAACTCTTTTGTTTCTATATGCTTGATCATTGTGATTTTTGCTGCATCTGCTCCCTCTTGAGGAATTTTAATTTCAGTGGCAAGGGATTGCAAGCACACAGCGTATGTTTGGACATCCTCATCTGGGCCCTGTATGCAAGCATAGAATCTATTTAATTGAATGGGGAAAAGCACTTGTTCGAATTGCTCTATCATGATTCACTTGAACTCATCATAATCTTCCACTTGCTTGATCGGCTGGTCCTTTAAAACAAATTCTTGAGCTATACTTGCAAGTTTCATCTTGGCTACCACCAATATTTGCACTTTTGCCCATGCCACAGCTTTGCTGTCTCCCAGCAAGTTGAAAAATTCGGATTCTCTAAGTCCTGCTGCATCACCAGAAAATGCAGTTAAAAGCAGATCTAGTTACCTAATACTGCCCTAGAGTTTTCTTCTTCCATGCTTATGCTAATATATGATAGAATCGCCTAAATTTGTCTTTTCAGAAAGAACCTGTCTTTGGCAGACAAACTTGTTTCTGATGGACACTGTCTATAAAGGACTAAACTGTCAAAACCATGAATGATGGCTTCTCCCACTCTTGACACCAGATTGTGAGATACCATGGCCAAGAATTAATTGCTACTGACCAATTACTCAGCAACAGTTTGCAAAGATCACCCACGTTATTTTGGATGGGTTTTTATTGCGAGGAAGGTGAGGAAGTCAACATGCGTCCTTTGATAAACAGTAAACAGGTTAAACAAATAACAAATTTTAATTCTTGAAGTTAAAGATTTTTATTTCCTATTTACAAAAATAGGAAGATCCTATTTACAAAAATATATTAACATTTTCGAGTCTATCATTAAATCCTTTTACACAAACCACAGAAGACACAGTTACATTGGTTAGAAGATAAAACTTCTTTAAAAGACAAATAATAAAAGGTAAAAATTCACAATTAAAAATGATCAAACTCCAGCCTTTTATTGTAGGATCTGACGTTTTTTTAACATTAAAAACATAAGAATCTTCTCACCAACTGTCAAGTCCTTTTCCAAATTTTATAACTGGTTCATCCCTCTAGTGGTAGTTACGAGTCTATCATTTTTATTTGCATAAGTTCACAATGTTCAATGTTGACTCAGGACATTCTTCAATATTTTAATTCTTGAAGTTAGACTATTTACAAAAATATATTAACATTTTCGAGTCCNTGCCCTGAGCTTCCTGGGGGCTCGAGCTTTTATTCGTTTGTAGTGGGAAAGAAGTGACATGATTGTCAAATGTTGACAATAACTGTGCATTCTTGACACCTATGTTTTTCAACTTTTGCATATAATTGTTATCAAAAACAGTGAACCTCTGATCTAATTCTCATAAGGAGCATTTTTCTATCAGAGTTGTTTACTTTATTGTTTTTTACAACTGCGTTAAATTCTCGGATTTCACACTTTTTTGTAAATAACTATTTCTCTAAATGTAATATTCTGTAATATTTTATAAAAATTAACCTCCTCAGTCTGCAGATCTCACATTACTCCCTTATCTTCAAAAATCACATCTGAATTAAAGAAGGTGTAATTTTTTTAACCTTAAATAAATGATAAACTGAAATATGCTCAAATCAGTTGAAATAGGACAAATAGTTGATAAATGATGAATTGTTTTCTATGTTTACAATGTCACTTCTTGAATTTCCATCCATACATTGTTCATGTAGCATTCCACAAAATCCATTTTTTTCCCTAAAATTGTAAACTTATTGGCTTTGCTTCAAAAATTATTATTACATCTTTGTTTTGTTTATTTTCTCTACTTTTAAACAGTGTAAATATTTTTATATTGACACAAATGCTTTATTTGCAACAAATTTAATGTAATTTGATAATGCAATGCAAAAAAATTAAAAAAAATAAATATATCAAATTTCAACTCTCTGTAATTTATGTTGTGTTTCACCCATTGCCATTGGGTTTGTTTGTAAATGGGAAAGATATATGACACTTTCAAGTGAAATGAGTAAAATTTTTGAATTAATGGGAGGAAATTTGTCAACAGACCTTGCATTACCCCCTATGGTGAAACTCAATAACTGTTAATTGTTTTCTGACTCTATTCGAAACACTTATTTCTGAGTTGTAAATCGACTAATTGACAAAGTTTTTACTTCATTTTACTCATAAGAATTTTTTTAAAGATTTAACAGATAGCTTTTTTAGATCTGTGCAAATTAATTTTATTTTTAATTTTTTATGTGATATAGTCGTGTATTAGGCTTAAATTGATCACCTAATATAAAATTAACATCGTTCAAAATATTATAGAAACCATCAACATTTTTTGCTGATATTTCAGATATAAATGTTTTATGTGCATAAAATGAAGAAATAAAAAAATATTAGGAGGATCATAAAAAATTTGGTAATTTACCACATGATGTCAAACGTGTAATATTTTTATTTATAACTTAAAATATTTTTTTGAAATTTCATTTAAAAAATTTATTTGCAACAATATACCTAAATGAAATTGTTATGCAAGAAGCAAAAATTATACAATTAGCGCAATTAGTATTAGCATAATTCATTTTGAAAATTTTTGTCGCTGTTATTTCGCGCATGGACAAACGCAATTTCTTGCAGAGTATATAGACTTTGCTGAGTGTAATAATAAATTGCGATATCTCACTTCAAAATCGAGCTAAAATCGAATTTTTTTGAAATAAAAGAAAAATTATTGGGAGTAAAGAATTGATAGCGAAAAAGATGATCGTAATGGTAAGGACAATAGCGATTATCGCGAAAATGTTTTTTAATTCAAATTTCTCCTGCCTGAATGCTGACAAGGAGTTTGTGAGATGCCTGCACTTTTTCAATTTATTTTTGTGAGTAAACTTGGCTTGCACTAAAAACGTTTTTTATTGCATTTTTTTAGCTTGAAAAAATTATAGAAGTTAAAGTTTTTTAAATTTTTTAAAAAATCTTGAAAAGAATGCTGCTTAAAAAACTGCCACCAAGCGTCTCACACATGCCTCGTGATCAGGGAAGGGATATATGTCTATATATAGTTTCGTCTCTTTATAATAAGACATAATAATTAAACTTATTAAACTAATTAATTAATGATAATAATACATTGTGATTTCCTTACATTATTAACAAATTCGAATTATACTCGCTTCCTTAAAAATTTCAGATGAACTACAAAAACATAATCTAACGGTATACATTAATTATATAAGTAGAGCGTCGTTTATCCGAAAGTCGGTTATCCGAAACGTCAGTTATTTGAAATAATTCCAGTTGGCAAATTTAAATTTTAACTAGTGATGTGGCGCTGCAATCTTTGGCTATATCTTTGGCTACTCAAATCTTTTACGGTTTTGATACTAAATTAACTTCTGAAGTATAATTTTTTATTGTTTTTATATTTTTCAATATATTTATTTTGTTTGTAGAAAATAAAGAAATAATTTTTAACGATACAATATCCACAATTATTATTTTAAAACGTTTACTTTACGCTTAACATCGATGAAAATTCAATGCAAAGCGACATGCAACAGAGAGAAATTTCAGGATGGGATAGGTTAATATATTTTTTCGTACATAATCGGTTATCCGAAAAATAAGTTATCTGAACAACCCAGTTACCAATTGATTCAGATTAACGATGCTCTACTGTATTTTTGTTGTGATCTCTTCTAGATGAGATCACAATAAAATTGAACAAAATTATACTTAAATTTGATTAAATAATTTCAATTAATAACAAATTTTACAATAGGTAAATCAGGAAAAAATTACAATTTGTTTGTCTTCTTTCTTTTGTGCGATAAACTTCTTTATGTCTTCTAGTTGTTAACCTAATTTTTTTTTTCAATGGTGAATTTGTACAGTACATTGTATGAAAAGTTCTAAAAACACATCGATGCCTTTTCTTTTATATACACTTCAAAGATTAATATGTTAAATGGATTAAAATGTTTATATATTCTTCTTGAAAATAAATTAGATATTTCTTTTTCTCTTGACACATCAAAGTTCATATGAGGTCATTGGCATCAAGTTAGTATTACAATGTTTATAATTAAATTTAACTACTCTCTGCTTTCTTAAATTTAATCTACAATAACTAATGATAAAAATATACAAATATAAATTAGTTATAGAGAGAAATACTTGTAGTTCAAGATGGTATATTTATTCCAATAGAATATAAGCTATTTCCTATTGCTAAATTTTGTTATCTAAAGTTCTATACTAAATTAGGTTAGTTAGTTAATATATAGGAAGTATAAATGACAAGTAAAATTGCAAATACAGTAGAACCTCGATTATCCGGACTAATTGGGAATGAAGGTAGTCCGGATAAGGAAAAATCCGGATAATCGAAACAAATACTTTAATTTGTCTTGTAATAATAATACACGTTTTCTTTTCGATGACATATCGATAATATTAATAGTAAATACTGTATTTAAATCGTGTTCAAATTTTCAAGAAACAAACGTTCGTATTGAATTTGGACTACTACTGACCAACGCTGACAGACTACCTATTGTTTAAAAGGCCCTCTGGTTGCACAAGAAGACGGATTTTATAAAATAAAAAGCAGTTGAAACTGCATTTTTATGAATAAAAATTTGACAAACTATTTATCATTTTATGACGAGTAAAATTTTTTGTCGCGTTCACGGCTTTTAAGTAATGCATGAACCTTCGAGGCGCGAGGACCTTCGGACCGCGAGGCATAGGTGGTGGCCCACGTCGTCCATACCTTACGCCGCTCTTGGTCATAGAAATGATGTAAATTGAATATAAATTATTTATTAATACGTATGTCAAGTTATATTATTATTACTACGTAAAATATATTTAAGAGTTTACGACCACTGTGCTGGGTGAGACCTTGTTGAAACAAAAAAAGTTATGCATTCCATCATGTACATAAACAGTGTCGTAATTCGCCAAGTGCAAATCAGCAAATTCGTAAAATTTTTGTTTATTTTGAACAATCCGGATAATCGAAAATCCGGATAATGGAGGTTCTACTGTATATGGATTTTTCTAATATCAAACTGATTACACTTGTGAGCCCGAGGGTTTACAAGGCGTAAATTTTTGAGTTTAACATATTTTTACATTAGAGGATGAAAAAAATTTATCACACGTTATAACGGAAATAGATCGGATGGCGAATCTTACACATCGTCCGTTTGTTAATTAGTCAACGTGCGCGTGATAATTAGTCAACATAACGAGTGAACAACCGGTTGGCTCAGTGCCAACGACGATCGTATAAAAACAATCGTTACGGGAAGTTCCGAGAGATCGTCCCCTCAGTGCGACCGTCCCTCCGCGAGATAATCAGGAAGGTCTGAGTACAGTGTTTCCCGTCCCGATCCTGTCCAAGGAGAAGCCGGTAGAAGGTATAAGCCTGTGACAGACAGCTTGCTTCCATAGTCCAGGATGATCGTCACATACCATCCTCCAACATCAGGTATAATTGACCGCCAATATAACTCTCTCACTCTAGAGCCTTTGTAAACTCTCTCACGAGACATAGTGAATAGTTAGAGCAATTATAGATATATTTGTATTTCCGCATCTAGGCAATAATCAGTAACTTGTATACTCCTGTAAATTACTTTAGTTATAGAATAAACATTTATTTTGTTATTTGTTAAACCTGTCTCCTGTCTATCCGAGGAAACCTGTCGACTTATAGACGCACTCCCCACTCGATTTGCCCTCCTAGCCATCCGAACGACTCCGAGATCGGGCTTTACCAGCCTGTGCAGATTAAGTGGTCAGTACCCTGACCCACCGCGTATCTCACACACTAATACTTTAACTTTATCGATGCCTTATTCTATTCCGTTAAATTAGACTCAATAACAAAATTACAAATGCGGATTATGCACTTCAATTATTCTTAATTAAAATTATCAATTAAATTCACATACTGTAGACTCCCCTATAACACGGTAGCTACATTTTGTTTTATATGAATTCCTTGTTTTACGAGTCACTTAATTAAATACATGAGCCAATCACAGCCCGGCACGTATGCAGTTTAGGGGCTACAACTGCTTGAAAGGTTTTCTTCCATAAAATTAAACGATTCTAGAATAATTTGACTCAACATTTCCAAAACACGTATAATTTTTTGGGAATAATCCATATAAGCTATGCGATAAACAAACCGAGTGTGCACTGTTCGACGACGCCATTGCTTAAGCTTGTTTTTGTTATGGAGCGGCACATCGAACGGCAGGTGCGTGTTTCCTGATAAGTTATTTTTTTGCGAAAAGTTTGCCGAACTTTGGAAACATCATTAATATAAATATAATTTTTATGGCCATTAAATAATAAATGGTTTTTAGTAAGTCCGCTGCTCATTTAAACTCACGCTTTGTTCAATATCCGTTATTGGTGTATATTCGACCAATCCTGTCACGATACGAGTCGGCGATGACGTTTTACCGTATTACACGAATAGCGTGTTTATACGAATACGATCGCAATTTTTGCCGTCTTATACGAATCCGTATTATGGGAGTCTACTGTATATGTTTATATAACAATAATCGATCAATGCGATACAACATCGAAAATAAACCTAAATATCCTACTTTCCTTTCAAGATGATAAGTTCAATCGGCCAATCGTTGAAATTGCGTTGGACTTATCGGTTATTTGTAATTGCTAAATAAAAGTGATAAAATTCGTAGTTAAATAGATGCATACGAGTCATGATTTATTCCCTCATTAATCTATATATCTTGACACAGTTTTCTTTAGAATTTACTATAATTTCACAAATTTAGACTGTTTGTAGGCTTCAATCTAGTCAGCATATGATTGTCTACTTCCAACATATATGAGGTTGTTATACTCCGCTCAAGAGCAACTTCCTTTATGACGACTTCCTTTCAGTCTGGAAGTAAGTTCCGGTTTTATCATATAGCGTTATCTCTTATATCAATATTTCTCTTTTCTTTCAGTTAGTATTTTCTTGCATGTTTACTTTATTTATTTTATTACTACTACTTTATCAACTTCTCCTCTTCTCTATAACAGCGCATTTTGCCGATTCTCTAAGTTTGTCGGGTTTCATTATCAGATAATTTGCATGTCTCTCCTCAATAGACACAGGTATGTGACTTTGTTTTAATTCGGTACTAGATTCTATTTTCTCATGAGTGGCTTTCCCATATACCGCTTGTTAAATTGTACAAAAATAATTCTAAGGATAAACATCAGCAAACTTGTGAACTTTTAAAAATTAACTATGTTCTTAGCGCAGTTTGTTTCTAAGTTTTTTTCATTCTCAGTTCCTTCTTTTTCTATTTTATGTCTTAAGTTAGCAATGTCTATTGGGTCATCTACTTTCTGTTCTGCATAGGCTTATCGGAAAGCTTCTTTTTCTTATGTTCTTTTCCTTGTTTCATGGTGCACTTTATTTTCGTATCCTTAGCTAATTTGTCTTCTTTCTTTTTATGTGTATAACTTTTCGATTTAGTTTTTTTATCGTCTTCTATATGCACATTCTGTCTATGGCGTCTGCTGTGAGGAGACACTGGGACGCTTCTAATAATGTTTTTTTCTGAATACTGTCGGCCATTTTCTCTATTGTTTTGACTATTTCTCTTCCCTATTTTTATGTGGGACAAACAGAAATGAACTTTTTTTCAATTTGCAAGATTATCCGGTTATTTTGAGTATGTATGTATTTCTATGTTTTCTCTTTCTAATATATCTCGACCATTTATTCCCCTACAAGGGCCTGTTAATTCTGATTGTACTATCTGACAATTATTCGTGAAATTGTGCTCCCGTAGCTTAAATATCGTTGCAGCAACACCTATCGCTCGTAGAACCTATGCTGGAAAAATCCCTAATTCAGATTTTTCTCCAAATATTATGGGTGTCTTCTCCCCTAATCACTCTGATAACGCTTTTGATATGACTGTGGTTTCATCATCCCAGTCGAATTTCAACTTTGTAGGGATACTAGCAGACCCCGCTACGCCTTGTTGTGGCTCAAAATGTATCTATTATAAATGTATAACACTTCCCCCCTGGAAGAAAATTTTTCGAAAAATTTCTTCTTAGTGTACATTCTCTTGACGTACCCTATTAAAACGCAATCAAAACGCAAAAACCCGCATCTAAAATAGTATAATAGAAGCCAAGTTTTTCATAGTAAGCCTTAATCCTGTCCCTCTCCCCGCGGGGGAAATATCGAAAAATCCCTTCTTACTGTACATTCTGTTGACGTACTCTATTAAAACGCAATCAAAAACGCAAAAACCCGCATCTAAAATTTTATAATAGAAGACAAGCTTTTCAAGGTAAGCCTTAATCCTGTTCCTCTCCCCCGCAGGGGGAATATCGAAAAATCCCTTTTTAGTGTACATTCTGTTGACATACTCTATTAAAACGCAATCAAAAACGCAAAAACCCGCATCTAAAATAGTATAATAGAAGCCAAGTTTTTCACAGTAAGCCTTAATCCTGTCNAGCTCCATCTGTGGGACATAAAAGCCTTAACCTAGATTATATATTTTAATTTATATGAATGTTTAACGGAATAATATACAGCCTATGTCCACCCTGAAGTTCCATTCTAAATATTGGTGAAAGAATTTTTGAAATCGGATGAGTAGTTTTGGAGATTACTTGCTGCATACAAACTTACATACAAACATTACCTCTTTATTATATTAGTATAGATTATTCAAATAAATTAATATGTAGGGATCCTTTCTAGACTTAACGGCGGACAATTTCCCGTTCCACCAGTCACATTCTCCGATTTGATACTTCCTTGTGTCTTGGCGTGGATGGATATGTTTATCTCTACACTGATCTCGCTTCTCTTTGCCATAACGTAAGTGCGAAGTTTTATATCTATTATTTTGCTCTTTTTTTAGTATTTTCTATAGTTTCTTTTCTTTTTGAAAATTGTAGCTTTTCCTCCAATTTCTCTAATTGTTTTTGTAACTCTTGCAATTCATCTATACTTATATTCTTTCCCTGTAAGGAGTTTTTGTATTTCTCCCCTATACCTCATATTATTCCACCTCGCCCTGTAGCAAGAATTCCAACGTCTTTTTCGGATATGGTGATCTGTAAGGCCTTATCAAACGTCAGGGGTTCGCTTTTCATCACCTTCTGACTGATCCTTATATCTATACCGCTCAAGAACTGGACCTTAAGCCTCTCGTTTAATTCTTTTGCTTTCACCTGGTGAATAACAGTCACTTCTGCTTCATTGGCACCTTCATGCTCTATTTCTATCTTAGCTGCAAGAGATTGTAATCTAACCGAATAAGCTTGGACATCTTCGTCTCGGGCTTGTACACAGGCATAAAATTTTTGTACCAATAATTTAATTAAGGGGGGAACTCTCTCAAATCTTTCTATTAAATGTTCCTTAAATTCTTCGTAACTGTCAACATCTTTAATTTTTCTATCTCTCCTTGCAAATTGCCGCGCGATCCCTGTCAGCTTTAATCTAGTTATCGCTAATTGTTGTGCCTTTTTCCAGGCTGCCAGCTTCCTACACCCTCTAAGTATTCAAAAAAATCTCCAATGCTGAAGTCTTATCTCGCCTGAAAACATTGAAAGCAATGGCACTAGGCTTCCTACACTGCCTAAAACAGCCTATGGATTTTCTTTGGCCATTATTATTAAACTTATCTCTATCCTATTTTAACTTAAAATTAAAATCTAACATGAAGTATATAACTATCTAAATCAACGATCTCTATCGATACCAAAACCAAGAATCACAGATCCCTATACAATTCGAATTACAATTTCTGTGACTCAAATCCAGCCTTATCTTCTCCAGAACTAAACACCAATAGTGAGATTGGGAACTTTTCAGAAATCTAAACTTCCAATCCTGCTACACCATTTTGTGAGGCTTTGGGAGGTTGAAGTAAATCAAACCCCACTTCATAGACACCATTTGTGAGAAGCTAGCCGAGGGTAGAGAGTCTGGGTAAGTCTCTCTGCCACTAATCCGGCGACTCAATTGGCTGGACTGTCCGCAGAGTCGAAGAATGGCTTGCTAAGACTGAAAATAAAATACAGAAGTTCGAGAGAAACCCCTGAAAGTTTGTTTTTCCTGAAACTGGCCTAGATATAGCATTAGACACGCTCGTAACCTTTTTGAAAGAATATCGAGTTGGAGGGTCGCGAGTAAGTGGACTTATCTCGCGTTTTTAGTGGAGAGAGAGTTTACAATAACACTATCTTTCTACTACCTTACGGAGTGATCTTTATTGAAAGTTCAGAGAGGCGTCGAATAACTCTTTCTTCTAACGCAGTGGTTCCCAATTAATTTTTCCTGCGTTAATTTTTTTAATTTTTCAATTAATTTTTCAAGAAAGAGCTCAAACTCGCGTACCCTTTATAGCAGAAATTTATATTAATCCATACTAATATTATAAATTCGAAGGTAATTCTGTCTGTCTGTCACCTTTTTACGTCTAAACCGCTGAACAGGTTTTAATAAAATTTAGCACAGAGATAGTGTACATGTTGGAGATGGACATAGGCTACATTTTACTGCGAGAAAATATCTTACTTCCTCGAGAAAATTCATTATATAATGCGGGCAAAGCTGTGGGTAGATAGCAAGTGATAAATAAAATAAGTTGTTTTTACATTTATTACCTTTAAAATACAATTCTAATAATAATGAAAATAACATTAGGTTATTTAATTTTAATGTGACAAATGTGCACGATTTTCTTTGCACAGTTTTGTAAAATCTGGTTGGTTTTTGGTCAGCTTCAGTCTCGCGTCATCTTCGAGTTGAATTCGGTGACGATGTTTAGTTTTCGTGTTTGTCATGGCCGAAAATCCGCTCTCGCAGAGTTACGTTGTGCAAAATGGTAGAAAATATTTTATTGTTCGCTGACACGACGATAATGATAATTGTATAATTAACACAAATTGTGTTAATTATACAATTTTTGTTTCTTGCCCAAGAATTTCATTTAGGTATTGTCACAAATGCATTTTTTAAATAAATTTCGAAAATATTTTTAGTTATAAATAAACGAATTTTTGCATTCCATATCGTGTTGTAAATTACCGAATTTTTGATGGTCCACCCATTACTTTTCTATTGCTTCATCTCGTTCATTTAAATTTTAAATAGACCGATTTTAAATTACCGCGCGTACCCCTTCATGCAATTTCGCGTACTCCCAGGGATATGCGTAACAATAATTGGGAACCATTGTACTAACGTACAAGTTAAATTACTTAGTCGAGTTTTCTACATACGGCTTATTCTCTTCTGGGCCGTCGGAGATCTATGTTATGGAGTCGAATTATACTTTTGGGTTATCTGTGTCGAACTCCTTGTCTTCTATATGGAGGACCACTGTAGACCCTTTTCTATGTGGATCTGGTGGAGAACTCCTCGATCTCAGGATGTGCTTTGCAATATTAAATGTTACTCAACCAATCGAAATATTAGGTTTTCTGTTGTCAACGGGATGTTTGAAAAGGAATGAAGGGGATAAACATGCAGATGGTTGTCTAACTTTCAAATTAAGGGTTTGTCAAAAAAGTTTATTTCCTCTTTCTTCAAAAATTACTATGTTACGTTTATTTTGTGAATAATTATTTATCTAAATGTAATATTTCGTAATATTTTATAAAAAATTAAAGGTGGTGATAGAATGGCAACAATATGACGAATTCTGCCTGTAAACTATGCACGTATTCCTCGTGAGAATGTTTATATTAAGACATAAAATTCCCACGGACTCTATATTTCGATTTTGTAGGGACGGAATAAATTTGTTTTAAAAATTAACTAAATTTGGAACCTTACAACAGCAGTAGTATGCACCACACAATAGTAGTTAAAGGTTATAGTATGTTATTGAAGTAAAAGCATTATATTTTTATTTTGTTAATTTTTCAAATTTCATTTTTTTTGGACCTTTATTACTGGTGTCATCAGAGTAACACGTCAAGCACCATCTCTAGTTATGGCAGTAATTTTAAATATTTTTAAAACAGGTACCGTAACTGGTATCATCTCATGTTTATAACACATACTGGTACTTTTAATAGCATAGCAAAAAATGTGATACTTTTTCAGGTTAATGTAACATCTTGAAATGTCTTCTGGCCAATTACATGTCAGCAATTCGACACAATAATTGCAAAAAATGATTGCGAACCAAACAAAAACAGTTAAATTTTTATAAACATAAAAATTGATAACATTTTATGTAACTAGCTTAAAATATAATAGATTTTTATATATTATTTTAATATATGTTTACCAGTGATTCATACACAGAGTTGTAGTAAGTAAATCGTTTACGTACTACACAATATGTAAAACTTTAAATTGTTTATATTTAATTGACGGTAGTTATTTTCTTGTCGTAAATTAAATACAAAATCAGAAAATAAATCAAAATTGATAGGAAAGTAAAGCTGTAAATTGATTAGTTAATCGATCGAAAGCGAAGGACAAACACTCGAAGATGTTTTAGTCTACCGTAAACCAGATAAGTAATATGTTTATAACTTATTTTTCTCTTACAGATAAGTTCTAATTAATAACGTAAAATAGTTTACATAAATTTATTTTCTATTCATATTCTTTTCAAACACATTAAAAAGATTTGAAACTGTGGTAAGTGAATATTTATTTATTTATTTATTTATTTATTTATTGTAAACTCCATACATAAAATTAATTTTTAGGAGGAGGGGTAACATTAATAACTTTCGTCAATAAATTATATTTATACCATATAGACTATACTGAGTCGTTGATAGAGAATAATCCATGAATTCTGTCTTCCGGATTTTTGCAAACAACATTATTAGTACAAAAAACATTGTTAGAAAGTGTTGATAAACGCAAATATTCAAAATCCTTACAGTCAAACATGTAGTGATTTAAAGTCGCATATCCTTTCTTACAAAATGGACACCTTTCCGGTGAACGTAGATCAATACACAAGTGTTTGCATGTTAAACGAAACTTGTTTAGACGAATCTGTATTATCGTTTTTTTAACAATAAACGGTAGTTGCTGATAACAACCGGTGTTTTTTTTTTTTTGTAAAAACACCGGTTGTTGTCTAATATTTCTGGGTACCATAAATGGTACTTAGCCTTAAGAATCCTGTCCCCTTCTTCTCTCAAAAAAAGATTATCAAACTCTTGTAAAATTGTATCTGCGTAATATTTCAAAACATCTGGAGAGGAATCTATCAAAGAGAGTGAGATACCTATTCCATTAAATAGATTTTCTAGTTTAGTAAACTAACAGAATTTGAGCGATCTTTTTGATGAAAACTTCTTCAAAGTAGAAAAAGCCTCACTGTAGCTGAGAGGGGTTAGTTAAAGTTAGCGGGCTCATCTAGTGGACTTTTTTTTATGGATAACTTTTATCTATACCTCTAACCACGATTTCAGAATTCTAGCAGTGTCATAAACCCGATTAAATAACTTGGCCAAGTAAGGAACCAAACTTTCCTTAAGGTAAACAATTAAAGACAGTGAAACATTATTCACCCTGGGAGAAGAACGAATTCGCATATTTTGAAGTGCTGTATTCACCTAGGTATCAAAGATAGGAATATCTAAAATAGGATCAACAACAAAAGAAGCCATCGGTAGTGACAGAATCGGGGGTAAGTTCGATGTATTTAAAGTAAATAAATGTTGATAATAAATAAACCAGTCAGTGAAGGAAATCTCTTGGTCTGCAAGAGATTTCCTTGAACCAAACTGTTCCGGGCAAGATAAAGTTGAAAGTCCCTCCAAACCGACTCTCCTGCGGGGAGGAAAATTCAAAATAAAAAAAAAACAGGCACCTCTATTAAGCGATGGCCCGAGATAGAATACGTGAATCTCTTGTCATCTATATATAATACGTTATCTCGCAAAAAAACACGACGACCAGCTTCCCGGTATTCTTTTAAAAAAGTAACCAGGTTTTTACGGCGAACACGGGAATTAAACGACAGATCCGGTGCCAACCTCAATTTCACTGATTTTTCCCTGCCCTCTTGTCGAGTTTTCGTCCGAAATTTTTGCAATAAATAATTTCGACATTTCCAGGACGACAACTGGATGCTATAGAATTCCCGAACTTTACCTCTCAAACGGGAAACACCAAAAATATTATGCCCCGACAGATCAGTCACATCCAATTCCTTAGAAAATAAGTTAACAATATAACCCCGCAAATCTAACTCGAGGATAATACTATGATTAAACAACATTAAATTGCTTCTGTTGAAGCATTAATTTGTCTATCGTAGGCAAAGGAGTGTAAGTCACCAATGCGGTCCAAAGGTAACTGGTGTTGCTGTTCCAATTTCCTTACCGAGGACAAGGTTGACTGGTTGGCCATTTCCAAATTGGCGAGCTTATCTTCGACATCAACTGCATCATTACTGCATTTGGTTAAAGTCCAGATACGTATACCGTCATTGCGGCTCATCTCTGATTCCAGCAAATGTGGGGACGCACGTTCTAACCTAACCTAACCTAACCTATTCTAATAATTTGGTTGGTAATAATTATGGTAATTAATTACAATAGGTTAGGTTAGGTTAGAACGTGCGTCCCCACTGTTTCCTTTCTTTTGTTTGCTGGAATCAGAGATGAGTCGCAATGACGGTACACGCATCTGGACTTTAACCCTGCATTTAATGTCGTCTCAAAATATTGCCGTAACAATTCTTATCTATCCGAGTCTGGAAGAGATTTCCTCTTAAAATAATGTTCTAACTTTAGATATTTTACACCCGGATCACTCGGTAAACGATAACGTTTAGTTCTTTTCCGTTCTTCTTGGGTTTGCTTTAACACTTCTGGAGGAGTACGTGGGAACATTTCCAAAAAAAAATAATGACGCAGAATAACACAATTCAGCATAAAAACGCACCAACTTAGGTAGCAAATAAATAAAAGAATCAGTAATTTACAATAAAAAAAGTGTTACTCACCAAGAGCCCAGATCACTCAACAGCTGCCCCCTGTGGTAAGTGAATATTTATTGGCTATTTTTTAAAATTCTGTAACAGTACAACTGTAGAAGAAATTGATGAAACTTCAATTAATGCCATTAATTCTATCTTATTAAACTACTAGCAGATAAACCCGGCGTTGCTCTGGCAAAAAGTAACGAAAGCGAAGATTAAGATTATTACATTACAGCCAATTTTACCGGTTTTCACAGAATGCAAGAATTAGGTTCCCTTGTTTGTAGAATAATTAAAAAATTTTAGATGCGTCTAAAAATATGTTTGATTTTGCGCAAAAACGCATCTGCGCCTGTAAATCTTGCAGGTCGCTTTCTCTTCACATTTTCATTTTTAACACTTTTATTGTTACTTAACACATCCATTGTTTGTACAGTACTTCCATTCTTAGAATAAAAGTATATTTAAAGTTTTTAATGTAATGCTAATATTCTGCGAATAGAAATTTAAGGGTTTGTGATGTATTTAATCTTTGAGTTCATAAAGTTATAATATAGATTTTTGTGAATATTTTTTGGTTTCGTAAACTTCGAATGAAATAATGTGAAGACCTTGATCTAATTTCAACATTCGATTTATCTATATAAATTTAAAAACTTATAATGACTTTTTGACTTTAAATCATCTTTTGATCAGTTGTTTATTCGTCATAACTCAGTGCATTATCAATCGTCTTCAATTATCATTTTCGCTCATCTAACCTTGTTCGCTATACCCAGCTATTTTTACGTTCCTCGCTATATATGACAAGGGTTAGCATAACAATTTGGTATTTTTCGCCCCCGGATTCCTTCAAATGTCGAGAAATTAAAAAAAAAAGTAAAGTTTTTTCTTTTTATTGATGTTACTGTGTGTTGGATTGTATTTCGCTTAATGTCTCAGAATAGGGTGAAGATTACGTAACGAAATTTGGCACTGTGGCTGCTGTATGAGGGGCGTTGATCCTCTTAAATTTTAGTGGTGAAAAATCGAGAGAATGAGAAATAGAGAATGGTCATACATCTCGAGAGAAGTAGGAGTTAATAAAGTGTTTACTCATTGTTAACATTTATTATTCTGTTATAAAACGTATATCATCTCTGAAAAGTTACGTCCACAAGGAAATTTTGATTGTCCGTGGAGAAAATTGGACATTGATGAACTCAAGGTTACGCGAAGTATTACGAAGGAAATGACTGTTATCAATAAATAATAATGTCAAAAGGTCAATAAATAATGTTGTAAGTGCGAATGTCGTCTTTCGTGGAAAAGAGCCAACAACTTATTTCAAACAAGCAGCAACAAAACTTCATACTAATTTGTTATAAGGAAACAAGTCAAATTCTTATCTATATCTATATCTATATATATAAATGGACATGTATGTCCCTATATTTCATTTTTCCGCAAAAACTACACATCGCACGTGAATGGTGTTTGTATGTTGTGGTAGCCCCAAGTCTCCGTTCGTGCATAGGGGTGGTTGCGTCTCGATAGCTATAAGGGTGCGGGAGATATGGGCTTGAAAGTGGTTGAAAGTGGCTTTCTATTTGGAATGTTTTGTTCGAATTTGTTCGAATATTGGTTCGTTTATAGAACGATTGTAAACGTTCCAGAAACGTTGAAAATAGTTCGTTTGACTAAACGTAAAAATTCTCTAGTCTGGAAACGGGGACCTAATTCTTGCATTCTGTGAAAACGGGTAAGAATTGCTATAATGTAATTATCATAATATAATATAATAAATATCAGAATATATATATAATATATATATAATATAATCGGAGATGGGTTGATAATAATAATAAGAAGAAGAACAGTGTTCAAACGGTTAGGAATTGAAAATTGATATTTGCTACACAGTTAGTGTACACCACGAAAATGTACATCAAGAAGGGATTTTTCGAAATCGTCTCCAGCGGGAGAGGGGAGGGTTAAGTATCATCCTGAAGAACACGGCTCCTACTGTACTATTTTAAATGCGTTTTTTTTGCGTTTTGAGATAAATCAAACATAGACTCATCTAAAAATACTCTAATTAGCCTCGGAAGAAAGGGGGTGCATACTTCTTGCACCCAGTGAAAACGGGTAAGATAACGTGTGTAGTTATATAAACCAAATTCTATAATATAATAGAATAAAAGGGTGAAAATTACGAAATTATCTAATCTTAATGTTTGTTCTTATCTTTTGTCCAAGACAACGTCTGGCTTATCTGCTTGTTAATTTAAAAAATAAAATGAAACGTATTTTATCACCATTATATAGATGTTTGAATGATTTAAAAAAAAATTCATAATAGTGAGTTTCAGCATTGAAAATTGTGAGTTTAGTGGTCCGTGATGTCAAAAATATTGGCGATATCTGTCATAACAGATGGCTTCATACCCAATTTTAAATGTTTCTGCCGGAAAAGATATACAACTCGGTAATGGATTTTTGCTTATATCTATTAAATTTGCTTGCTATCCATTATTTCATCTTATCCCGATTTATTTTTCTCTTTTCAATATATTGCATAATAATAAATTTATATATTTTTATTAATTATATATTTTTTCAAACTGATTAAAATAATGTTTTATTATATTTTCTTACGAAACTATTAAATCATACATTATCAATGATTATACACTTACAAAATAGTGATGTTTTATATTGTTTTGCTTTTTATAAGTTCTTTAACGTGCATTTATCGCATTGCGTTGTTTAATACGTCAGGCTTTTTTCTTGTTTTTTACAGATACTTGGACTAGAATATTAAATAAGCATTGCACAACTACAATGAATATAAGTACAGCCATTGTTCTTTCCGTTGTCGTTTGCATCATTTTATTATAGATAAGGTGAGTGACTTATTTTTCAATGTAATAAAATTATTTATAATATTAAATTGTAACTCCACAACTGTATTATGGTTAACTGATACTGAAATGCTATTATTTCTACAATGTTATATATGCTAGAGCTTATGTAACTTGCTATAGTTAAGAGTTATCAACAGAGTTAAAAGCATGTTACACATGCTCTAGCAGAAAGTCTGTATAAACGAATATGATTCATATTGTGTACTCAAAATAGTACTCAAATCCGATCCGACCGGAGTATAAGCACTTATTCTAATAGAATAAAATAGCGAATTAAAATTTGTCTTTTTAACTGAACTGTGTTTATTGGTTAAAAAACAATTGATTATAAATAAAACTCAGGTAAACCGTTTAATAAACTGAATTCGAGTCACAAATAGGTTTCCTGTATTTGTAATATAAAGTTTGGCTTACACATTTAGTTTGTAAATCGTCGATTATATATAAAATTCTATACAGACGAAGATATTACAGAAGTTGCGGCCGAAGTTTTCATCTTTAAAACGTGAACGTCAAACGTCGAGCGCCACTATCTTGAAAGCAGCGCTGGACGTTCGACGTTCACGTTTTAAAGATGAAATCTTCGGCCGCAACCTCTCTGTTACTTATATATAATGCATGTAATTATTTTAACAAATGTTTTATAGTAATAAATAAGCATAAGAATTTAAAATTGGTCTTATAGTAAACATTACAATAATATTCTTACAGATGTAGAAAACAAAGAATGTCTTTGTTTCAAAGTTACGGAATTCCAGGCCCGAAACCAAACTTTTTCTTTGGAAATTTAATTGAGTACAATAAAGACGTAAGTATTTTCAGTTTCAGATGCAACTGCAAAGAAGAATTTACAAAATAATATACAATTTTCAACTATTCGTGCAGAGAGACAAATGCATAGAAAGATGGCTACAACAGTACGGAAAAATGTTTGGGTAATTAATTTTTTTTTATCTTTAAAACTTGATGTATATTCAATGATTGTCATTTTATTTATAAACTTATAATTCCAATTTAATATAAATTAAAAATTACATCTTATTCAAAGTATCTTCAGTTTTTATCTAGGAGGAAAGCCTTTTTTAGTATGCAGCGATGTCGAATTTTTGAAACTCTCTCTAATAAAAGAATCTTATAATTTTTACAATAGAGATGTACGTATCATGAAGTAATTATCAAAACTTATAAATTCAGTCATAAAATTTTTTGATGTAACAATTTATTTTTTCGAAAGGTGGTGCTGCCTGATGCTGGAATTCCTCACGATTCTGTTAAACATACGCTAGGAGTGCAAGCAGATGAAAAATATAAAAATCTACGAAGTATTCTCAGTACTTGTTTCAGTACAGGAAAAATTAAAATGGTATATTGATGTTACTTGATTTGAAAAATATCCCTCTTAAAATATAATAGGAAATTAAATTTTAGACGACTACTCTAATGTCTTCACCGATAAAAGTCTTTCTAAGAAATGTCAAGAAGCAAGGAGATAAACCGTTTGATATTTCAACGTTGTGTAAAAAATTGGTGTTTGATATCGTTTGTACATCAGCATTTGGTGTAACCACAAATGTTCAGAATAATGAAACCAGTAAATTTGTTGAATCGGTTGATGTCGCTTTTTCAGTTGATTCTTCCGATATTTTAGCTGCAGTAACAAGTGATGTTTCAGTTCATTATCATTTAATATTTTATTATGAGCTAAAAGTAAAGTGATAATGCATAATTTTGTATAACTTTCTATATAATTTAGTCTGCTTTCCGGAAATAGCGCCAATATATACGTTTCTTCGACATAAAATAGATACGTTAAAGTACATGCTGAATCTACCTTCTGTGACATTGATTTATGAAACCTGTCAGAAAATTGTCACCTCCAGAAGGAATTTAGATGTGAGTTCATTGTTAGTATGTCAATATGAATGAAATGCGATGTTTCATTGTTTATTTCTATTATCTTTTCTTTTAGACTGTTCCACAAGATATGCTGCAGACACTCATAGATGCAGAAGATGACTCTGTTGTAGAAATGAAGAAACTTCCAGACAATTTTGTTATTGCAAATGCGATGATGTTTATGGTTACTGCGTAATAATCTTTATAAAATTGTTTATGTTCTGTAGAAAACACAAAAATTAATTGGTTTAATATAGAATTTTTAATAACTTTCGCAGAAATGACACAACAAGTGTTACAATGAGCTGGTGTATTAAACATCTTGCTGGTAATCCTGAAATTCAAGAGAAAGTTCGTGAAGAAATAAGAAACAATGTTTCTGAAAATGTAAGTTCTCATTTTTAATTCAAAATGTGGGTATATCATAAACACACAGGACACTAATTTATCTATTATAGTTAAAGTGAACAAATCGGATATTTTATATAATTATTAATTAATGAGTAATTATTTAACGTATGAAATAACTAAACGAATTAATAAAAGTATATAACTGTTACGTGTTTTCACAAGAATTAGGAAATATAGCAAATACCTAAATGTATCATTAATTAAATTAGTAACATTTTACTGTTAAAACGGGAAATAATTAAACAGTGTGTTATTTTTAATGTTTTAATGTAACAAACATAAATTTGAACCAAATATGAATTAAAGATTATATATAATTATAACTTGTTTTGATTTTATTTAAAAATGTTCTTACGAGCGATTATTTTATTCTGGCATCTTCATAATGCCGGGCTACAATTTTTAACCATATTTTTAATGTATTACATTCAAAATTTATGCCCCACCTCAAATCAGTAGTAGCTTGTCCCTGTACATCATACGTTTCCTGTTAGCAATAAATTAGTGTCTATCATCTATCTAACTCTATTCTCAAGTCTAAGGACTGGCAGGTGGTTGACGGTCGGAATTTATAGGTTTACAATTTTTTAAATTGCAGCCCAATAACTAAGTAACACTTACTGCTAACTACATTTCATCAGGCCCTGCAGTAGAAACATGCTTTTAATGAATATTTATTACAACATTGTTTACATTTTCGCAGTATGCTATTGTTTATTACTACACAATATTTTGTAAGAAAAATTCAATTTTCATTTACTTTCGGTACTTTCAACTTTGACAGCACATCTTATAGCAATTGCATACTATAAATATTATCGAGCGTAAATACGAAGTGTTTCCCTACAGATGGTTCTTAAGATCTACTGTAAAACTAGTTTGCGATTCCACTTTTATCCCTACCTAACCAATAAAACCATCTAACTGTGTTTGCCATCACAAATCCGAATAAGATCTAGCATCTACTTTCTTCAGTTTATATTTGATACTGGAATTCACACTGTCATTTTAATGTCGATCTACTTCTGAGGGATGTTCTTCACACGTTATAAAACTCCTGTAGCCAGAGTCTAAGATAATGTAATAAAAAAACGAATTATTACTTAACTATAATTCCAGTTTGAAATGAACTGATGCAAATAATTAAGAATATGCCTTTTCCATTAATGTGTAAACAATTACAGTGAAAATACATACTGTATTTGAAATGTTTTTATAATTAATAAAATTACAATTTCAGAATTTTCATTAATTTTTAGGTGGATATACAGTACTCTGACTTGAGCAATTTTCAGTTCCTAGATCAAGTTATCTCAGAAACTCTTCGCTTCTGGCCATTTACCCCAATGTAAATTCCAGTATTAACTTATGAAGTTAAATATAAAATATAATAAATATATTTTCTGTAAATATTTTTATACGTAGAGGTGTAAATCGCATATGCTCAGAAGTTTATCGTTATAAAGACATCAACATACCAAAAGGTTGTACGATAACGATTCCAATACAGATTTTGCAAAATGATCCAGCTTATTGGAGAGAACCGGATAAGTTTAATCCCTATAGGTGATATGCTAATCATAATTAAATTATGTTTACATCTGGTTTATTAACAAGTTTTAAAAGAGTAATTATTAAAAATTTTGCATGGTTTAAGATTTTCATCTGAAGAAATGCAGAAAATTGATTCTATCATTTACCAACCATTCGGAGCAGGGCATAGAATCTGTATGGGACAGAGGTTAGCAAGAACTGTAATAAAGTTAATACTGGCAAATCTGATTCGATCGTTCAAGTTGGAAAAATATGGAGACGATGTAAGCAATAGCAATCTTTGTTTTTATATACTCGTATATTACATTAAATAAATAAATTTATATTTCATATATGTTACTGTGAAAACCGAAATTAGAAAATGTTAATATTCTCCGGTGAATGTTGACACATACGTCGGTGAAAGACCAAATATCGCTGAGAGAAGCAGCTGAAAATAATTCGAAAAATGCAGGGAAAGGCTATAATAGCTGTCATTGTAAAAAGAACTGTTCTACAAACAAATGCAGCTGTAAACAAACGGACTCTTGTGCAATTCAGTGCCATAACAGTTTAAGTTTTTGCAATAAATAAGTTTGTACAACTTTAATCACGTAATTTATGTGTAAATTTATTATTGTATGAGTTTTTATGATTTAGACTGTACTGTTTGTTTTAGGTTCAATAGCTTATTTACATGTGCTTTTACCTAAGCTTATTCCTATTTTGACATATTAAAAAGTTGCATTTTTGTCTTATATATTTTTATTCGACATTTGCCGGTGTAAGTGAGAAATAATGATATTTAGCAAATATTTCGTACATATACGAAACGACTGTGTGAATGCTGACATTCATTAGAGAATGTTGACAATCGCCAGATATCGTTCATTCACAGTAACGTATGTATTCTAACTTATGATTGAACAAAATCTCATATCTAAAAATTCGATAAAATATAATTACAGGCATACCTCGACTTACGTCGTTTCGAGTTACGTCGTTCCCGATTATACCTTTTCTTTTAGACTGTTCCACAAGATATGCTGCAGACACTCATAGATGCGGAAGATGAAACAATTGTAGAAATGAAAAAACTTCCAGACAATTTTGTTATTGCAAATGCGATGATGTTTATGGTTACTGCGTAATAATCTTTATAAAATTGTTTATGTTCTGTAGAAAACACAAAAATTAATTGGTTTAATATAGAATTTTTAATAACTTTCGCAGAAATGACACAACAAGTGTTACAATGAGCTGGTGTATTAAACATCTTGCTGGTAATCCTGAAATTCAAGAGAAAGTTCGTGAAGAAATAAGAAACAATGTTTCTGAAAATGTAAGTTCTCATTTTTAATTCAAAATGTGGGTATATCATAAACACACAGGACACTAATTTATCTATTATAGTTAAAGTGAACAAATCGGATATTTTATATAATTATTAATTAATGAGTAATTATTTAACGTATGAAATAACTAAACGAATTAATAAAAGTATATAACTGTTTTCACAAGAATTAGGAAATATAGCAAATACCTAAATGTATCATTAATTAAATTAGTAACATTTTACTGTTAAAACGGGAAATAATTAAACAGTGTGTTATTTTTAATGTTTTAATGTAACAANAGCTTAAAATAGAGTTTTATTAACCATATATTATTAAAAATGCATTAATAAATAAAATACAGAACAGGGAATAATAATTTATGGTTTAGCCTAGTGACAAGTAGATTCGGAGACAAGTAAATTCGACTTACGTCGTTTTCCTGGAACCAATTAACGACGTAAGGCGAGGTATACCTGTAGTAAATAATTTTGAGAAGATCAGTTGCAATATTTCTCTTTAATAATGTAATTTCAATTTAATTTAATTTAATATTGATTTTTATTGGTATGTTGTTTACTTCAGTGGATTGAATTTTTTTTACAGGAAAACGAGAGAGAATACCACCTATTCTACTATTTTCCTAAGAATGGTATAAACGTGAAAGCAACTCCATTATCTTCATCATTTTAAACATAAATAATCATCAATTAACACGTTTCTGAAATTAATTGCATTCGATGTAATACAATCTTTGAAAACTTATTTGTATTCATTGCTGTTTCAAATTGAATAATAAAGAATAATGTTAAAAATAACTGATGGATTCTTAAGTAAATAGTGTTCAATGATATTTCTAATTTCAAATATTTGTTATAGTAGCTGTTTATAAGTTCGTACATATAAATATCTCTTTAATCTGAAAAATCACAAGAATTCCGATAGACTGGGCGTATATCATTTTAAATTACAATTCTAAACATTTTACAGGATTCCTAAATAATGTAAAAAAATCCAGAAATGTCATATTAGTGTGGCAGAAGGATTTGTAAAAAAACTGTAAAAAACCTTCTTTATGTATACCATTGAGAAGGGTTTTTAAACTCTCTTTAGTGCTATACAAAAAGGTTTTCCACAATTTTCCACGAAAAAATAAGCCCGAAATGCATATGTAACCTGTATCTTCAATAAAGGATGTTTCTGATTTAAAGGCTGTAAGATAGTCTGCTGGAATTCTTGTGATTTTTTCGGATTAAAGAAACATATATGTATGAATATTTCTAATTGTTTCTTCGTTTTGAATTATTTAATAATGGTGAGTTTATAAAGTAAACATTTAATAGAATAATTTTAAAATTGTTGACAAAGTATCCTTTATTTGTTGAAATTATGTTTCAAATTATTTGCAAGAGCAAAATATGGAAAATCTTAAGAAATCTTTCCTTATAGCATTCTCTTTATTAGTCAGTTATGTCCCTTTATCTTTGTATGTGAAATTTTCAGTTTGACCCTAATTGAACAATTAAATTAATTAATGTTGTAAGAGTAAGATATTAGCCCCTTTTTTTCTTCATGAAATTACAAAACACTAAATGAAATATATTTATGGGCGGTTGTAATGTATATTCTCGTAATTTTTGCAATAGAATTCTTATGCGCGAAAATATTTCTTCTGTTTGAGTAGCATGCATTCCACAGTAAACTATTGCACTTAACATTGTATGTTGCATTGCAATTCAACGTTGTAAAATAGATAAGTTCTGTCTATTATTCCTTAATGAAAAATAGTTATGTAGGCGAAGAAAAATGTCTTGATAAAGTTTATAAATTCGAAAATAAGTGTATTACTCTCAGAAATTGCTTCACCTTTATCATTATTTTGTCATCATTATGTTGCTACTGAAGACAGAACAGTTGCGTAAGTTAAAGTTAATACATTCATGATGCCATTTTTATTATTGGAATTTAATTACATTGTTTCAGATTTATGACACTTCTCTCTCTTTACAAAAATATTTCTGTAATCCATGACGTTGACACATAAGATAAAAGCATAGCATCGTACTTATACATTTTACTTTATTTTAATTGTTATTTTAACTCGAATTTATTCAAATATTTATATGAAATTAACAGCCTGATAGAGTCTCTCTTACACACGAGTCTCTATTATATATGTAATAAGTTAACATTAATATGTAACTAGACGACTAACACTTCTCTACATGTCAATGACACTTCTGTAATGGCAATGTGATAAAGATCTGTAATAAAGACGATTCTGAAGTGATAGAATGGGTATTATGATAAAAATTGATGACCGCGCAATTCAGAATCAAGCTGAAAGTAAATCAAAAGTATAGTGTTTAGATGATAATACAAATTAAAAGACTAAAAAATTAATACCATTTATGCTTTTATTTAAAAAAATTGTAAAAAAAATTACACACTGATAACTTTTTAAAAACAATTTTCTGTAAAAAAAATACAAAATTTTGATTATTATGTAAATTTATACCAATAGTATAGTGAAATAAAAGATCTAGCAACAATTTGCATAACTTTCTTCGCTGTTAAAGAATTTTATTTAAAAAATAATTTTTATGTTATTAATGATACTAGTAAAAAGTAAAAATGTGTGTGGCGCCATCTGTTATAAATAGATTATATGATAAAATCTTATATTATTAATTATTATATACTGATAAAACTTTTCATTTGGAGGGTAAAAATGAGTTTTATAACAAAAAAAAAAAATGAAAATGTTAACCAACAAAAATTTTTATTAATTAAGTCCAATTTTGCTCCAGATATGAAAGATGACCACCTCTACCCCAGTCTTTCCACCGATATCCATTAAAAGTTACTAGCATTAATATCCCTTACACTCAAGCTACTATTTTAAATTTCGTTACTTAATCATAACACCATCCTGAAATATTAAACGAAATTGACGCCAAAACACATTCCACAAACACACGGAAATCTTTTCGTTTTTTGACTTTTTTGGGTTTATAAAATCTAAAAATACGGTAATTTACAAAAAACAGATCAGATTTGACAATATTCCAAAACTTCACATTGTTATGTATAGATAACATCTGAGAAAGTAAAATTTGATAAACAACAGATATACATATCACAATTTCATAGAAAATACAAATAGCTTCAGCCTATAAATCTGACACATATTTAAGTGAATGTATTGCCGAACATATAAGCAGACAATATATCTTTTTTCTGCTCCCGGGTTTGGTTGAAAAATCCCTCTTCTCCGGAGTGGTCTCTCGCGTATATATCTGGTTCTTCATCACCTGTCCATTCTATTGTGGACATAGATGGAAATTGAAACAAAGCACTTTTAGTATCAAATGGAGGAAAAGTTAAGAAAAAGAAAATCTACCCAAACGAGTCAAATAACCCCAGAAATTTTTTTCGGGAGTACACCAGACGCGTGTAACATTCACACCCTGAATAACACATAACGGGGTTTACTAAAATGTCCCTGTTAGTGCGCCTAGAGCAAATCGCAAAGAAAAAAAAATAGCACTGTATTTACTAGATAATTGGTTTCTGTGTTCATTGCTATTCAGGTTTACTTTACAAGTCTCTATTTATAATTATATTGATACAAAATAAGAAGTATATGTACAGACAAAGATAAATCGAAACTATTGCAATTTTTTCACTACAAGAACAATAACGATATACGATAGTAAACAATATATATGTTTTATTTCGGCTATGTTTAGTAACTTAACTCACAGAAAGAATTTTCATTGATATCGGCTTTATTGTTGTACTATAAACAGGTGGGGAAGGAGGATTAAAAGGAAATTCCAATAGACTTTATTTGTATTTGAAGTAATAATTGCAATTATAAAATAGTAATTGCCAGTGGTTTCAATGCCATATTTTGAAATAGTGGTTACCACATCACTCTGATATTAACATTCGTTTCAATTCATTTTTTTTTTAATGTTATCTTAAAAATTTTTAATTTCCTTTTAACCATACTTTTTTTGAGAAGTTTAACAACATTTCTAATTCTAATACAGTAGAACCTCGAAAACTCAGCCTAATGTGGACCGAAGGGTGGCCGAGTTTGTGAAAATGCCGGGTTATAGGGAATGGGGTTAAAAAAATAAGTACGAGTGTTTCCTCAGAAAATACTGTACTGTACTTGTATGTATTGTTTACTTGAGAATATAACAGAGAATAAACTGCCCAAATACCCTTAAACAAAGGAAAAGTACGTCCTTTATGAAGGCATAGAACCTTTATACATGAAAATAAAAATTAATGAATACACTGTGTACAGTAATTTACCTGATAAGTCGGACCTCAGAAAAATACTTTATGAGAGCTTTTATACTTTTATAAAGCTGTCTATAATTAAAATTAACTAAGAATTTTTTTGCCCTGCCAGGGTGTGGCCGAGTTATCCGGAATGCCGGGTTATCGAGAGCCGAGTTTTCGAGGTTCTACTGTATATGGCAATTGCTGAATTGACATAATTATATTTTATCTAGTGCAAATGTACGTTTTGTTTTAATTTTTAGTGTTCTTCCAGTCTCACACGTATGTATTGATATTTTGGTTGGTAATTGCAGGAAATTCTATTATAACGTTATTTTCTTGCATCATATCAGTTTTTGATTAATACTTTCTTTAATTTTTAACAAATTTTAATATTATTAAAAACTAGAGCATCGATAACATTGTATTGTGTTAATAACTTTTTAACTGTTTCAAAAACTACGGGTCATTTTACCATGTAATTTATTTTTCTGTGTGTTTTTTTAATTATTATTGCTTAGCCATTGTTCTATTACTTTATTTCGATAATTATTTCATTAAAAATTCTATAAATATGTTCAGTTTCCTTATTTTGCTGAAGATGACTACTTGTTTATAGAATTTTACGATAAATAACGCATATTTTTCATTTCGTAGTATGAGTGTAATATAATCAAATATTCGAAATTTTCAAGCAAACCAACGTTTGTTTTCAAAATATGATATAGCGGTGTCTAGTGTATAAGCTATGTCAAATTAATTACAGTTTTAAAAAAGTGGCTGTATCTTGTACACGGTTTGCAACCAAAAGTTGAAATTAGACAGAAATTCCTAAAACAATAAGTAAAAATGTTCAGCGACAGATATTATTCTGTTTTCCCTCGTTTGTACAAGTCTCTGGATAGCTATATTGCTGCGGTAAATAATTTTCCTTTCGATATTCCCGATAATTTTCCTATTAGTTTGCGTTACTTTATAAAGTTAACGGAGAAATATGAAAAGAAGATAAAAATTCGGTTATGTAATTGTTGATGAGAATGGAAGAATTAAAAATAATCGTGATGAAAGTCAAATAAGTTGTTTCGGGTGCCAAGCTTTTGCAGGCAAATGTAATCGTTTTTATGGATGCGTATAAAAAAGCTATAGAAAAGGAATTTGTTTATTTGTTATTGGATTTTCATCCTAAAACAAACAAGAGACTTTTAGTGAAGGATTCGTGTTTTCCGGATGAACGAGGTATTTTTTGGATACGTGAGCCGTTCACAGCCCGACACACGTATTTGTAAAATTTAAGTAACCCGTACAACATGGAATTCATATAAAACGGAATAATCAACAGTGTTATAGGGGGGACGACTGTAATTACCGATAAAATGAAGAACGTAAAGAAAAATTTTCATATGTTGGCGATTTTAGCTGAGAATACTCCGCTTCAACGAAGAGCAATATTGGAAGAAACTGCTCCCTATCAAGTTAAAAAAAAAAATTTGGTTAATCAATCTGGTGGAATTCTACTTCTACTGGCGCCGTTATTGTCTATGGCAAAAAGATTAATTAAAAAAGTAATAGGAAAAACAATCTAATGGCGAAACGACTCTGGTCGCTTACGAATTGCTATCGGCATATCAAAAACCTGAAATAAGAATTAGTAATAATATCGAAGAATTACTCGAGAACACCGATTTATCCATATTATTAAGTTTCAAAGAGTGCTTTCAGCCTTTATAACTAAGTTTTATCTGATATTGTCACGGCTGTTAATACTCTTACTGGAATTAAAATTCTAATATTATTATCGGAATTGATTAATGTATTGCCAAATAAGGAATAAATATACTTTTCTGCTGGAAACTGGTTAGATACTGGGAAGTTAAAAAACAAGATGGGTCTGATTGTGGTCTATCGCACATATGTCGGTTTCTTCAACATAAATCTGCATTATTACAGGCTTCACGAACTTGCGATGGAGGAAAAAAGGGTCTAGAAGGCAAACGAAAAAAAATTATATAAAGAAAAACCGAAAGGAAAGAACATAGAAATTCTTACGGAGAGTGGATCGTTAGGATATGCCACTTACCACACGAATAATGGGGTTTCCTAAAATGTTCTTTTAAGTGTGCCTAGATCGGACAGCAAGAGAAAAATACTACACTGTACTAAATAATTTAGTTTTATCTTCGTTGCTATTCACATTTAAATTACAAGACTGTACTTAGGATTATGTTAATATAAAATAATAAAGTTATTCAAAGACGACGATAAATTGGGACTATTGCAATATTTTTATTATAAGAAATAATATAATCTTATTGAAATATACAAATACAAGCTTAAACAAACATTTAAATCGTAAACAAATTTATAAACTTTATCTTTATTTCTTTTTTAAGCGTAAAAATAAAAGATTATAATAAATCACGAAGCTAATGGAGTTGTTTTAATCATTATTCCATTTTTAGGATGACTCAAAAATAGGGTATACACCATTTCATCCTGCAAGAATAATAAATATGTACAAGTTAACAATAGTAAACTAAACAATACAAGTTTTACTATGAATAGCAACTGAATTTCTCGAATATAAGCAATTTAATATTTCTTTATTTTTGAATAATGTGGCTAATCCTTAGAAACTGAATTTATTCTGTCTAAACGTTCGAAAAATTTCAGTTGCTTTAATAATGTAATATTTTATTACTTACATCATCTCCATATTTTTCTAATTTGAATGATCTCAGGATATTTGCCAACACTAATTTTATTACTGTTTTTGCTAGCCTCTGTCCAATACATATTCTATGCCCTGCTCCAAATGGTTGGTATATGATCGAGTCAATTTCTCTTCGTTCCTCAGACGAAAATCTGAAAACACACAATATCCAATAATTACGTTAATAACATATATGTAAACATAATTTAGTTATAATTAGTATATCACCTGTAAGGATTAAACTTCTCAGGTTCAGTCCAATAAGCTGGATCACTTTGCAGCACTTGTACTGGAACCGTTATAATACTACCTTTAGGAATGGTTATACCTTTATAAGTGTAATCTTCTGAACATATTCTATTGACTGCACTATGTAAAAAAAATATATTATCGTAAATTTATTACGTTTAACATTTAAGGTAAGTTTACACAGAAACTTACAGTAAAGAAAAAGGCCAGAAGCGTAGTGTTTCTGAAATAACCTGATCCAGCAGCTGAAAATTCGTCAAGTCAGAATATTGGATATCCATCTATAAATTAACATAAGTGCTATATTTGTAATGTATTATAATTGAATATATATATGTATGTATTTAAAACGCAATTCCATTAAACACAACTATGTTTTTTTGAAAAAACAGATGTGGAGAAACTCGAGTTTTGTAAAATGTTCATAATGTTTTTAAGTGGGTTAATCATCGTTAATATTCAGCGGTTCATGACAGAAAAATATTAATTTAGAAAAGAATATCTTCAGTGTTTGCCACACATATGATTAGAGTTTTCCCGTAAACGGCGATTCCGATACCAGTATCGATTCTTTACTTCGTTACAGACGTTGAGTTTTTCGGGTTTACTCCACATCTGTAACGCTAAAACAGAGGCCAGTTACCCTTAAAATTCCACCCAGAAGACATCCCCAAATCGCCGAAGTGTTGCGTTGCCGTATTTCATATATAGTATTATTATTCGCGGTGTCAACTAACAGGTCTGTACAACTGGGACTTCTTTTCTGTACGTATAACTTTCTACGCAAATTTTTTATATAGCGTTTATTTTTATGCGATTTTTTACAGAGATAGGTGTACCTTCTAGGCAGCAAAAACAACGGGAAAGACACATTAAGGACTGAATAACGTCATCTGGCGAGATATCTACTGTTCATATCCAATACCGATACGGGGCAATATCGATACTTTTGTGGTATGGGAATATCCCAACATCTGATAAAATATTTAAACCTAAAAAACCACGTGAAACGTAAAAACTTGCGCCAAGTATAATATTAAAACAAAGAAGTTTTTTTTTTTGTGTGTTTCTTTGGTAAAGATAATGATGGCATTCGAAGCGTCAAGCTCATCTTTACCAAAGGAAATCTTATAATAAAAAAAATTTGAATGTAATAATGTTTAACATGGCGTAATTATTTACATTTCAGATGTTTTTGTTTACATTCACATTTGAAATTAGAAATAAAATTTTACATCTTCAGAAACGTTGCTTCTTATTTCTTCACGGACTTTCTCTTGTATTTCAGGATTACTAGCGAGATGTTTAATACACCAACCTATTGTAGCACTTGTTGTGTCATATCTGCAATCATAATTAAAAATTTTACATTAAACTAATTTATTCTGTTGTTTTATATAGAACATAAACAAATTTAGAGATGTTATTACGCAGCAGCCATAAACATCATTGCATTTGCAATAACAAAGTTGTCTGGAAGTTTTTTCATTTCTACAATTGTTTCATCTTCCGCATCTATGAGTGTCTGCAGCATATCATGTGGAACAGTCTAAAATAGGAAATTATAGAAATAAATAATAAACGTTTGCATGTAATTAATATTGATGTACGAACGATAACCTCACATCTAATTTCTTCCTGGAGGTGACGATTTTTTGACAAGTTTCATAAATCAACGTCAAAGAAGGTAGATTCAACATGTACTTTAACGTATCTATTTTATGTCGAAGAAACGTACACATTGGCTCTACTTCCGGAAAGCAAACTAAATTATTTAAAAAATTTAACACAAATTATTTATTAATACTTCTGGTTTAACTCATAATAAGATATTAAATAAAAATGAATTTAAATTTTACTTGTTATTGCGGCTAAAATATCAGCAGAATCAGCTGAAAATGCAGCGTGAGCCGATTCAACAAATTTACTAGTTTCATTGTTTTGAACATTTGTAGTTACGCCAAAAACTGAAGTACAGACGATATCAAACACCAATTTTTTACACAACTTTGAAATATCAAACGGCTGATCTCCTTGCTTCTCGACGTTTGTTAGAAACACTTTTATCGGCGAAGACATTAGAGTAGTCGTCTAAATTATAAAATGTTATGTAATTCCAAGAGATAATTTAAGTAGTTATTTGTAAATGTAGTAATGTAAGTAGTAATGTTTGAAAATCTAAGTAGTAATTTATTACCATTTTAATTTTTCCGGTAGTAAAACAAGTACTAATAATACTTCTTAGTATTTTCCATTTCCTATCGGTTAGTATTCCAACTATATTTTTAGATTCATCGTGAGGAAATCCACTATCTGGCAGCACCCACTTTAATTTAAACAAAAGAAGTAAATACATAAATAAATTTTAAGCTTTTAAGAATTTATAGTTTCTGAAAATTACCTACATCTTTATTGTAAAAATTATAATTGTCCTTTATTTGACAAAGTTTTAAAAATTCGACATCGCTGCATACTAAGTAAGGTTTTGCACCTAGATAAAACCTAAACATACGTTGAATCAATTTTAAGTTATACTTTGTATTAAATTTAAATTATAATTTGTACTTAAAACATATTTATCAATTTAAATACAGTTTAAATGGAAAGAAATTCATTACCCAAACATTTTTCCATATTGCTGTAGCCATTTTTCTATGCATTTGTCCCTCTACACACGAAAAGTTGGAAATTTTATTTCACATTATAAATTCTTTACAGATTTATCTCAGACTGAAAGTACTTACCCCTTTAATGAATTCAATTAAATTTCCGTAGAAGAAATTTGGTTTTGGGCCTGGAATTCCGTAACGTTGAAACAATGTCATTCTTTGTTTTCTTCTTCTATATAAATCACATGTATAAGCTTAAATTGCATTCTTATAAGATTATTGTTTATTCTCTCTCGAAGTATAAAGAAAATATGTTAATATAATTACTTTTAAAATGAGTTCAATTATTTTTATTGTTTTTATAAAACATGTTTCCATAATATAAAAATATTATTTATGATTTTTTCTTAGTATACAAAAGAAGAAATTTTTACTATGTAACACTACATATCATTTCTCGCTTCAGATATGTGCGAGACTGAAAAGACAGGTAACACCTAAAGACATCATGTACAGATGAAATGTCTGTCATCTGTACATGTCTATCTCAAGTAACCCTGGTTATTCGATACTGAATAGATATGAACGCATTCTTTACTCAATTTCAGCCAGTTTATAAAACATTTTCCATTATGTACTTCAGTTTTTTTCTCTATGCAGTAGTCTTTACGGTTACTTTATCTTATGATATAGTTAACCAAGATTATTAGAGAAGCAATAGAAAATTTAGGTTATAAGTGAAAAGTTGTATTATACATTTGATAAATGTGCTCAATTTATGAAAGACATTTAGGTGAAAAAGGTGGTAATATTCAAGGAAATGTGTTCTTTATCAACGGTATACTATTCGCTTATAATTTATTTATATATCTAAGAAATTGGTTCTGAATTTTTTAGAGGGGTGTTCTCTAATATTAACTTACTGTACAAACAGTTTACAAGATACAACCCCCTCATTTATACTCTTTATATTGCTTATAATTACGTACTACACGTAACATAACATTCATAGAATCCTGAAAATAAATACCTGATTTTCTGTCATTTTTTCAACGTTTTCGGAACTATCGAATTATATTTTGTTTTATGGTCAAAATAGTATATTCCAGTTTGTATTATTTGTTTAAAATCTCGAGAAGACATCACTTTTGTATATTGACTTTACTAATTTTTTATATAATTTTGTCATATATGTTCATCATCATTGCTTAAATATTTTCTCCAGTTTGTGTATTTAAACGCGTTGATTATTTAGTTACATAAACTATAAAAATATCCAATTTTTGTGCGAAAAGTCATTCAAAATTTACTAAACTTTCCAAAAATAAGAACAAATACAAATAAAAAATGAAATCCTCAAAAATCATGTAACTAATTTCATTGTAAACGTCCCAACATTACGCTGTTTGCTATATGATAGAGTATTGTCTTACACTCACGTAAACTGCTCCGCAAGTGTCTAAAGTTAAATACGTTTACAAATTCTAAAAAAAGTATGGTTGACGAGCCTGCCACGATGTTGTGAATACCGTATTGAATTTCGAAGTGTTCGGTAAGTATTCTATAATAACACATCTTTTACAATGGGTATTGGTAAGCACTTTTCATCCATTCTTCATACCCAACTGCTCTATGTATCTTTCTCATCAAATACGTTTATTTGTAAAAGCTTAAATGCTGCTATGTATTACTCTGTGTCTAACACAGAGTAATACATAGCAAAGTTCCTGCCATTATAAAAGTTTCTATATTTTGTACACGATCTGCTAGCGAAAGTTGAAATTAAACAGCAATCTCCCAAACAATAAGTAAAAATGTAAAATAAAATTCTGTATTGGTACAAACAAAACGCAGGCATAAACAAACAAAATCTTGTTTTGTTAATACTAATTATATGTGTACAGAATCAAAATAGTTTCCCTGTAACATTAAAATTAAATGAATTTAATTACAATAAATTAATAATAACCTCACTCACCTTATCCATAATAAAATGATGCACACTAAAACAGAAACAAGTATCGTTGTAATTATGTACATTATACTTAAATGTATTGTTGATTTGATTTTTCCAAATTTAATATAATCCAAGCCTATATGAAAGTATGTACGAGACTGGAATCCTTACGATAAGCAATACGATGACTGTTATATCTGCAAATGTATAAAAATAGAAAAATAAATTTTAATATAACTACGGCATGTTACAATTTATATACTTATATAATATATTTAATGATTTGATAATAATTGTAATGAGAGATTTAATATTTGACAAGTAGATAAAACCCTTAAACGTTAGTCAAGAGTTCATGCCTGAAAAACAGTTTTAGATTCAATTGTATTGTTCGTGTATCAATGACCTAAATAGAGGTTGCCCGTTGGTAGATTGCTGAAGTATTGTGTTGCCTTGTTGCAGTAACAATTATGAGATGATCGTATAGAGAAATGTCTTCTCATACAAAGATTGTAGGTTTGATTTAGTGTTATTCGTACACAGCACTATGATCTGCCAAATTAAAAAGTCATCCCGGAGGTGTTTTATAGAATATTGGTCCCGGTTTATGTGTTATTAAAGTGAAGAAAACCCGGAAAACGTTACATGGCCAAGACATTGGCCTGGTCGAACCCACGATCAACTCAGTGTTCATTAGTTTTATTCAATGGGGCATGGGTAGACTACATATTATATAGAAATAAGTACATTGTAATGTATTTAACTGATCTTGTACAAAACCGGAAACACTGCATTTAAGATATAATTATATTAATGCTAATTAAGCGTAAAATCTCAAGTTATAATAATAATAATAATTTGATGTTTTATACCTGTAAGTAATTTCGATATATATTTTACGACATTAATTTGAACTTATTTAAATATTGATTTTATAAATCGTATAAATGTAAATCACTCATATGCCACAACGTGCAAGCCTAGAATTATATATTTGTTATAAAATTACACAGTATTTAACAGAGGGAACGTATAGCGATCGATCAAAAGATAACCCCAAAATTTTTACGTTTTTGGAATTGGTAGACTTTCAAACATCGAAACATGCGAAAAAAAATTATTTTTTCCTGTATGTATTGTTAGTAAGTGTGTTGGGACAAGCGAATTTATTAACCCATTTTAAAGTTTAATAATTCCTGTATTGTCGAAAACTTCTATAATTTTATAAAATACGTGTATTAGGAATTATATAGGAAGTATATAGCCAGCTTCATATATTTAATACTACTACAAATTAAATAAATATAACAGGGTGGAGGAAGTTCTTTTCACTAATAGAAACATGCAGGCATGTATTAAATACTAATCTTAATAAAAAACTAAACTGACAAGTAGATCAGCAGTTTGTCCTTCACTTACGAAACCTTTACTTTCGTTTGAATTTTGATATATTTATTCGTGTTTCCAGTTTTAAATACATTTAAATGCGCATTAGTAATACCGGCTGAAAAGTTACGTAATTGACTTAATTAAATGTATTGAAATTACACTTTAAATTTAAAAAAAACATAATTAAGTTTAATTACCATTCAGACAATGGCATAGACTCTAATAATATACACGAAGTAATTGAAGAATAATTTCGAAATTGATGTAAAATACTAATAGTGATTCAAATAAAAGCTTTATATTTCCTTTATAAGTTGTTTTTGCTTTGTAAGAAATAAGAGAAGCGGAGTCCTCATGCCTTTCATATGATTTTCCAAGTAATCAACAAGGTCAGATGAAGAATATTGCCTGAATATGCCTTTAGAAAACCTTCTAGATTTGCTAGTAGTTGTTAGCAGGATCGAACTTAGGGAAGCGCAGGGCATATCAGCACCTCTTTTAAGATTTTTCATGAATAAAGCCAAGTATTTCATATAATAAAGGTTTGTTTACACGTATTGTTTTCTTAATGCCTCCTCTAAAGACTTCTGGATACGTAACGGTTAGTAGAAGTGCAAATAAACATACTGAGGTGTTTCTTTTCTGCACTAGCTTATACAGTACATTATACACTCATTTTAATTTCAGAAATAATGTATGAAATATGACAATTTAATTTTTTTACTTGTTATATCTTTTAAATTGAAAAAATTAAATGCTGTAATTATAAGTCGTTCTACATATTTAATTCTGTAATTCTAAAATATCGGTTTACAGTAGAATGTAAAGTAACTTTATTTCTAATTGTGTTATAAAAATTTGATTATTGAACTAAAAAACTTATTTTTTTATGTTAAAACAATCACATTATATTATTATGCGTGTACAACACAGGTTAACTGCATACGTATAAGCAAATTTAACAATTAAATAACACATATACACGTACATGTTCGGTGAAAGACAAAAGCTTCTCAATATAAAAAATTAAAGTTCAGTCTATAAAATCCAACCTCGATTTTTAAAGTGAACGATCATTGCCTGTATCTGAACTTATATTTTATACAAAACTCTCTTCATGAACTTTTTTTATTGTCAGTACTTTATGTGTAAAATATTCGGTTATTATATGAGTAACAAAAACTTGTACTCACCTTTATATTAATGAATTGTTCCTCAATTTAATGCGTTGTCAAAGTGCGTGTGTTTGTCGTGCAAGCTTGTAGTTTCCCTACAAAGATAATATATATAAAAAAACCTTATTTTAAAACTAAACTTATGAATCAATAATTCTACTTGAGCAACTCTTTCTTATCAAATATATGTAGCTAACCTTTAATAAGGTCAATTCAAATAACCTGTTTACTAATTCGACAAACTAAAAAACAGGTTACGTTCTGTTAAAAATATATTTGATAAAATTGTATTAATAAAATATAGTTAATTAACTTTTTTCTATAAAAAAATCTTATTCGATATATAGTTATTATAAGTATGGTATAATATATAACCATAAGATGTGTCACTAACCTTAAGAATTACTGTTTGAACTAGTGTAAATCTTGCTTGTGACTTAGTAAATCTGCCGAAAACAACCGAAAGTTATTTATGTCGGATTACTGGATGAGAACGGCCGAATTACCGAGAATATACTTTAATTCTAGTTAAAATACTTACATTGTACTTACCTCAAATACATTCTGTATTTACTCACTTCTACACTCGCTGATTTGAAGCTAGTTACAACACTACATTCTGTCGCAATCACTTCGATTTATCTGCCGTAGCCAACGACATATCTGTTAGATATTTAATATTAGATTAAAAACCTTATGACTCGCAGATTTTTTAATCTAATATTAAACTAAATAATAAACTGATCATTACCATTGTGAGGAGCTAACTGGGGATACGGAGTAGTTTTTACTCGTGTACCACTTATTCGGCGTCTAGTTGTTAAACTAGTCTTCTGGTTGTCAAAAAGAATGACTATTCTGTCTGAAGAAATTGAGGGTGGAGGGCTTTAACTACAGGTTAATTCACAGTGGAATTACATGATCGTGTAATCACCCTCTTCCTTCTGTCAGGACTCCTGACACAAGCTAATCAGATTTATATTTAGCAGATTAACATGCGTATTCATTCGTGAAGGAGGCGGTGAAATACGTTTGATTCAGATGACGTAAGAGACATTTCTTTAACAATAAAAATAAACATTTAATAAAACAAAAATAAACAAAATTATACAAAATTGAATCTTCGTATAAAGCTATTTCGAGAGAGAAAGCTCACAATTTCGAACAAAAATCATACTACCTCAGACATTTCTATATTCGTCTTCTTGTATCTTTGGTTCTGGAGAAATGTTCTTCTCTTTATCAATTCTTCATTAGCACATTAATAAACATTTACTTCAATGTATTTACCGACTTAATAATTCATTTAGAAGACTTCGGGAATCGGTTATGGGCGTTGGCTTATGGAGATGATGTGGAATACGTCTGTCCGCTTTTGGGTCTTCTGGCGTACTCCCCGAATGATACAAAATTCTTTCTGTTTCTAACAAATTTTCACCAATCAGCATCTCGTAATTTTCCACGTGAACAGGAGAAAAGGAATTTTACTGAGGAGTTGCCAGTTTCCAAGGTAACTAAAATTTTAAAAGATAAGAGAAACCAAAAAGGATGTTCAACTTCCGTTGAAAAAAGTGACTTTTACCAGATTCCTTCGTTTTACAAAGTATAATTTTCCCACCAAAATCATAGAATAATTTTGTCTAAAATTTTACTATTTCAATTAAATTTCTAATTACAGGTTGTTCGCCTCTCACACCATAATACGGTAGCATTACAATCTGTCGTAAACGTAATCACATTGAAAATTATGGGCTTCCTTGTGGCCCCTCATTGAGTTCTGAGAAAGTCCACCAAAAATCCAAATGAGTTTTCAAGACAGCAAAATAAAAATATGTATTGATTGCGACGTCATTTACAATTACATTAGGTTAGGATTTAACCTTTTAATTTAACAAAACATTTACAATTTCGTAATGAAAATGTTTTTAGAAAGAAACCCATGACGCATAAGAAAAACAAGTTACAGTTTCGTGCTTTTGTGATAATATGTAAAGTATGAATAACACCATTATTTGTGCATCATATATGTTGAAACTGCCCATGTATAACTGAAACTTTTTTATATAATTTTGTCGGAAAATTTTAAGCTTTATGTTCATCATTATTGCTAAAATATTTTCTCCAGTTTGTGGATTAAAATACGTTGATTCCTCAGTTACATAAACTATAAAAATATCCAATTTTTGTGCGAAAAGTCATTCAAAATTTACTAAACTTTCCAAAAATAAGAACAAATACAAATAAAAAATGAAATCCTCAGAAATCATGTAACTAATTTCATTGTAAATGACCAAACATTACGCTGTTTGCTATATGATAGAGTACTGTCTTACACTCACGTAAACTGCTCCGCAAGTGTCTAAAGTTAAATACGTATACAAATTCTAAAAAAAGTATGGTTGACGAGCCTGCCACGATGTTGTGAATACTGTATCGAATTTCGAGGTGTTCGGTACGTATTCTATAATAACACATCTTTTACAATGGGTATTGGTAAGCACTTTTCGTCCAATCTTCATCTATACCCAACTGCTCTATGTATCTTTCTCATCAAATACAGTAGAACCTCCATTATCCGGATTTTCGATTATCCGGATTGTTCAAAATAAACAAAAATTTTACGAATTTGCTGATTTGCACTTGGCGAATCACGACACTGTTTATGTACGTGATGGGATGCATAACTTTTTTTGTTTCAACAACGGCTCACCCGGCACAGTGGTCGTAAACTCTTAAATATATTTTACGTAGTAATAAAAATATAACTTGACATACGTATTTATAAATAATTTATATTCAAATTACATCATTTCTATGACCAAGGGCGGCGTAAGGCATGGNTGTTTTTTTAATTATTATTGCTTAGCCATTGTTCTATTACTTTATTTCGATAATTATTTCATTAAAAATTCTATAAATATGTTCAGTTTCCTTATTTTGCTGAAGATGACTACTTGTTTATAGAATTTTACGATAAATAACGCATATTTTTCATTTCGTAGTATGAGTGTAATATAATCAAATATTCGAAATTTTCAAGCAAACCAACGTTTGTTTTCAAAATATGATATAGCGGTGTCTAGTGTATAAGCTATGTCAAATTAATTACAGTTTTAAAAAAGTGGCTGTATCTTGTACACGGTTTGCAACCAAAAGTTGAAATTAGACAGAAATTCCTAAAACAATAAGTAAAAATGTTCAGCGACAGATATTATTCTGTTTTCCCTCGTTTGTACAAGTCTCTGGATAGCTATATTGCTGCGGTAAATAATTTTCCTTTCGATATTCCCGATAATTTTCCTATTAGTTTGCGTTACTTTATAAAGTTAACGGAGAAATATGAAAAGAAGATAAAAATTCGGTTATGTAATTGTTGATGAGAATGGAAGAATTAAAAATAATCGTGATGAAAGTCAAATAAGTTGTTTCGGGTGCCAAGCTTTTGCAGGCAAATGTAATCGTTTTTATGGATGCGTATAAAAAAGCTATAGAAAAGGAATTTGTTTATTTGTTATTGGATTTTCATCCTAAAACAAACAAGAGACTTTTAGTGAAGGATTCGTGTTTTCCAAATGAACGAGGTATTTTTTGGATACGTGAGCCGTTCACAGCCCGACACACGTATTTGTAAAATTTAAGTAACCCGTACAACATGGAATTCATATAAAACGGAATAATCAACAGTGTTATAGGGGGGACGACTGTAATTACCGATAAAATGAAGAACGTAAAGAAAAATTTTCATATGTTGGCGATTTTAGCTGAGAATACTCCGCTTCAACGAAGAGCAATATTAGAAGAAACTGCTCCCTATCAAGTTAAAAAAAAAATTTGGTTAATCAATCTGGTGGAATTCTACTTCTACTGGCGCCGTTATTGTCTATGGCAAAAAGATTAATTAAAAAAGTAATAGGAAAAACAATCTAATGGCGAAACGACTCTGGTCGCTTACGAATTGCTATCGGCATATCAAAAACCTGAAATAAGAATTAGTAATAATATCGAAGAATTACTCGAGAACACCGATTTATCCATATTATTAAGTTTCAAAGAGTGCTTTCAGCCTTTATAACTAAGTTTTATCTGATATTGTCACGGCTGTTAATACTCTTACTGGAATTAAAATTCTAATATTATTATCGGAATTGATTAATGTATTGCCAAATAAGGAATAAATATACTTTTCTGCTGGAAACTGGTTAGATACTGGGAAGTTAAAAAACGAGATGGGTCTGATTGTGGTCTATCGCACATATGTCGGTTTCTTCAACATAAATCTGCATTATTACAGGCTTCACGAACTTGCGATGGAGGAAAAAAGGGTCTAGAAGGCAAACGAAAAAAAATTATATAAAGAAAAACCGAAAGGAAAGAACATAGAAATTCTTACGGAGAGTGGATCGTTAGGATATGCCACTTACCACACGAATAATGGGGTTTCCTAAAATGTTCTTTTAAGTGTGCCTAGATCGGACAGCAAGAGAAAAATACTACACTGTACTAAATAATTTAGTTTTATCTTCGTTGCTATTCACATTTAAATTACAAGACTGTACTTAGGATTATGTTAATATAAAATAATAAAGTTATTCAAAGACGACGATAAATTGGGACTATTGCAATATTTTTATTATAAGAAATAATATAATCTTATTGAAATATACAAATACAAGCTTAAACAAACATTTAAATCGTAAACAAATTTATAAACTTTATCTTTATTTCTTTTTTAAGCGTAAAAATAAAAGATTATAATAAATCACGAAGCTAATGGAGTTGTTTTAATCATTATTCCATTTTTAGGATGACTCAAAAATAGGGTATACACCATTTCATCCTGCAAGAATAATAAATATGTACAAGTTAACAATAGTAAACTAAACAATACAAGTTTTACTATGAATAGCAACTGAATTTCTCGAATATAAGCAATTTAATATTTCTTTATTATTGAATAATGTGGCTAATCCTTAGAAACTGAATTTATTCTGTCTAAACGTTCGAAAAATTTCAGTTGCTTTAATAATGTAATATTTTATTACTTACATCATCTCCATATTTTTCTAATTTGAATGATCTCAGGATATTTGCCAACACTAATTTTATTACTGTTTTTGCTAGCCTCTGTCCAATACATATTCTATGCCCTGCTCCAAATGGTTGGTATATGATCGAGTCAATTTCTCTTCGTTCCTCAGACGAAAATCTGATAGTTATTATAAGTAAGATATAATATATAACCATAAGATGTGTCACTAACCTTAAGAATTACCGTTTGAACTAGTGTAAATCTTGCCTGTGACTTAGCAAACGTGCCGAAAATACCCAAAAGTGACTTGTGTTGGTTTACTGGATGCGAACGGCCGAACTACCGAGACTATACTTTAATTCTAGTTAATATACTTCTATTCTACTTACCTTTGACCACATTCTATCTTAACTCACTTCTACACTCGCTGATGATTGGTCAGTCACTGCACTACATTCTGTCGCAATCATTTCGATTTATGTCATAGCCTACTACATACCGTGTTTCCCCCGAAAATAAGACATCCTTTGAAAATAAGACTTAGCAGAGGTTTTGCTCAATTGCTAAATATAAGGCCTCCCCCGAAAGTAAGACCTAGCAAAGTGCTTTTTACTCGTAACGGTATGTTCAACTTCCGTTGAAAAAAGTGACTTTTACCAGATTCCTTCGTTTTACAAAATATAATTTTCCCACCAAAATCATAGAATATTTTTGTCTAAAATTTTACTATTTCAATTAAATTTCTAATTACAGGTTGTTCGCCTCTCACACCATAATACGGTAGCATTACAATCTGTCGTAAACGTAATCACATTGAAAATTATGGGCTTCCTTGTGGCCCCTCATTGAGTTCTGAGAACGTCCACCAAAAATCCAAATGAATTTTCAAGACAGCAAAATAAAAATATGTATTGATTGCGACGTCATTTACAATTACATTAGGTTAGGATTTAACCTTTTAATTTAACAAAACATTTACAATTTCGTAATGAAAATGTTTTTAGAAAGAAACCCATGACGCATAAGAAAAACAAGTTACAGTTTCGTGCTTTTGTGATAATATGTAAAGTATGAATAACACCATTATTTGTGCATCATATATGTTGAAACTGCCCATGTATAACTGAAACTTTTTTATATAATTTTGTCGGAAAATTTTAAGCTTTATGTTCATCATTATTGCTAAAATATTTTCTCCAGTTTGTGGATTAAAATACGTTGATTCCTCAGTTACATAAACTATAAAAATATCCAATTTTTGTGCGAAAAGTCATTCAAAATTTACTAAACTTTCCAAAAATAAGAACAAATACAAATAAAAAATGAAATCCTCAGAAATCATGTAACTAATTTCATTGTAAATGACCAAACATTACGCTGTTTGCTATATGATAGAGTACTGTCTTACACTCACGTAAACTGCTCCGCAAGTGTCTAAAGTTAAATACGTATACAAATTCTAAAAAAAGTATGGTTGACGAGCCTGCCACGATGTTGTGAATACTGTATCGAATTTCGAGGTGTTCGGTACGTATTCTATAATAACACATCTTTTACAATGGGTATTGGTAAGCACTTTTCGTCCAATCTTCATCTATACCCAACTGCTCTATGTATCTTTCTCATCAAATACAGTAGAACCTCCATTATCCGGATTTTCGATTATCCGGATTGTTCAAAATAAACAAAAATTTTACGAATTTGCTGATTTGCACTTGGCGAATCACGACACTGTTTATGTACGTGATGGGATGCATAACTTTTTTTGTTTCAACAACGGCTCACCCGGCACAGTGGTCGTAAACTCTTAAATATATTTTACGTAGTAATAAAAATATAACTTGACATACGTATTTATAAATAATTTATATTCAAATTACATCATTTCTATGACCAAGGATGGCGTAAGGCATGGACGACGTGGGCCACCGCCTATGCCTCGAGGTCCGAAGGGCCTCGCGCCTCGAAGGTTTATGCATTACTTAAAAGCCGTGAACGCGACGAAAAAATTTTACCATTCATAAAACGATAAATAGTTTGTCAAATTTTTATTCATAAAAATGCAGTTTCAACTACTTTTTATTTTATAAAATCCGTCTTCTTGTGCCACCAGAGGGTCTTTTAAACAATAGGTAGTCTATTAGCGTTGGTCAGTAGTAGTCCAAATTCAATACGAACGTTTGTTTCTTGAAAATTTGATCACGATTTAAATACAGTATTTACTTTTAATATTACCGATATGTCATCGTAAAGAAAACGTGTTGTATTATCATTAAAAGACAAATTAAAGTATTTGTTTCGATTATCCGGATTTTTCCTTATCCGGACTACCTTCATCCCCAATTAGTCCGGATAATCGAGGTTCTACTGTACTTTTATTTGTAAAAGCCTACATGCTATTATGTATTACTCTGTCTTAGAGATAGAGTAAAATCTATTTGATAAAATCGTATTGGTAAAATATAGTTAATTAACTTTTTTCTATAAAAAAAAACAAAACAAAAACTTCCGTATATAACTTATTTGTTATATAGTTATTATAAGTAAGATATAATATATAACCATAAGATGTGTCACTAACCTTAAGAATTACCGTTTGAACTAGTGTAAATCTTGCCTGTGACTTAGCAAACGTGCCGAAAATACCCAAAAGTGACTTGTGTTGGTTTACTGGATGCGAACGGCCGAACTACCGAGACTATACTTTAATTCTAGTTAATATACTTCTATTCTACTTACCTTTGACCACATTCTATCTTAACTCACTTCTACACTCGCTGATGATTGGTCAGTCACTGCACTACATTCTGTCGCAATCATTTCGATTTATGTCATAGCCTACTACATACCGTGTTTCCCCCGAAAATAAGACATCCTTTGAAAATAAGACTTAGCAGAGGTTTTGCTCAATTGCTAAATATAAGGCCTCCCCCGAAAGTAAGACCTAGCAAAGTGCTTTTTACTCGTAACGGTCATTGACAGACGGTTGAAAGTAGCCGTTGGCTTTTTGAAAGTACAGCCACTGATTGGCCAGCAGACAATCACTCCACACGGCATAATTTGCATAAGACTATGGCTTGGGAGTCATAGATTTGCATAACGTTACGGCTGGTGATGGGTAATTGGACGGCCGGAAATCACGCCACATCACATTTCCATAGTGCGACGGTTCAGTAAGCACTAATTCTTCATCGAGCCGGATGTCGACGTTATGAAAAGGTTAAGTTGAAGCGAGAGTGGGAAGTCCACTCCAGCACGGAAACGTAGTAAGTTGACTTCGGTTTTATTTTAGTTCTGTTCGACACAACCGGATATACGTCACTCTCGTGTAAGTTCGAGTTGGGGATTTTTTTGTTCAATAATAAATGTGAAATCTTCTTTATGGAAAAATAAGACCTAGCGCATCTTTGAGAGCAAAAATTAATATAAGACACTGTCTTATTTTCGGGGAAACACGGTATCTATTGTCTATTTAATATTAGATTAAAAAATCAATGAGTCGTAGATATTTTAATCTAATATTAAATGGACAATAAAATAATCACGATTTTTATACAATAGCATAACATTCTGTCGTGTTAATCATATCGGTTTATTGTTTAATATTAAATTATAAGTTTATACGATCTATACAAATAATTGTTAGTAATTATTTTAAGTTTGTTTGTATTTGCTGAGGTGAGTTTCTCAAGAAGAGACTTTCTTTGAGAAACTGCTTTCAATTCATGTGTTATGTTTACGTGAGGAAAATCCGAAAAACACTACGTAACCAGTTAGAGAAGAGCGAACCCGTGACTGGTGTTCATTGGTTTATGGTTTAATATAAAGTATGTAGTTTCAATATCTGGAGAAAGTGTCATTTAAACCTCATATTGGAGCAGAAGAAAACTTTAAATCAATATTAGATGACATTTGCTAATCTTTTCCACTATGCTATAGAAACAGTTAGAAAGCTGACGATTGTTTGAAAAAAATAGCGATAATTGAAACACTTCAAAGGTACCCTAGAACATATTTCCCGTACATTTCTATACCCTCGTTATTTACAAGTAAATGAAATGTAGCTATGCACTAAAAATTTGCTATACGTCTTGCAGTGATAATTCAATTTTTATGAAAGTCAGGTGTTTCTGTACTTTTTTCAATGGTATCTTATAATTGCCGTATTGTTTGTGATATGGGCAATGACTAAGAGAGCATGCGCGCAAAGTAACAAAAAGATGACGGGCTGTTTAAGAGTGAGCGTAAATTGCTGCACGCTATGAAGTTTATAAATTAGTGTTTGCTATGCAGGGATGTTGAGCCTAAGGAAAAGGGAGGTAATGACATAATCCTTTCCGGAACAATGTAGAATTATTATTCTAAGCTAATAACGCAGTTTCGAATGCGGAATCTCATGTAAAAGGTGATCTACTTACGTTGCGAACCCCGATAGTTCGAGGAAATTCGGTGCTAGCAACGGTACCTGCAATACATTTTAAGATATGCATCCGGATTAACAATTAACAAGGCATAGGTTTTATAATTTTTATTGTTTTTCTAACAAGAGCGTATTGAAAATTATAACCGGTGTAGTTATATAGAAATTATTGAGATTCCTCTATTCTTAGTTACATTCCAACTCCATATCACCAAATTTCGGACTTATTGAATGCAATATTAAAAGGACAATCACTCAGACAATCTCGTTACTCCGAACTCCCGAATTTTTTTAAAATTAACGTTCCGGATCTATGCATATATTTCATTAAAAACGCGAAAATCCCTACAAAACACTAATTAAACCGATATTAATTAGTGATAAGCTTTGAGTGTTTGAATCTTTCAGTTTTTGAGGAATAAAGAGTTTATCTAAAATTAAAATTAAACAGTATGTTGCGTATAACTTATATCTATTTTGTATAAGTTCAGTTCCTGCTTACTGTATCTATATTGTAAAAAATTATACATTTGAAAACTTCTCTGCTCGAGCCTGAACAAGACACAATCCTTCAATTTATTTTACTACATGTTTTTATATTATTTAAAAAATAATTCATATCAAACCAATGTTACTCCTTTTATTCGATAATTTCTAAAATTTGGTAGAGTTTGTTCACAAGTCAGAAAATTGTTTACGTTGGTAATTACAAGTTTAAGAACAGAGCCGGAATTCTCACATTTTTTTAATGTCGCGATTCCTCTGCGCTTCCCCCAATCTAACTTTTATAATTTGTAAATACTGTACTATAAGGGATAAGTTATTTTAATACTCTTATCCTCGACTCTTTTCATACGAAATATAATATCTAAACCTTCTTTACATGTAATGAGAAACACAAAAATTAATACCTCCTGTAATACATTATATATGTATTACGTATACAACACCGACACTAAATACTACTATCATCTTATTGATATATATAGATAGAAGTCTACTCAAACACTTAAAATTGTGAACAAATCTATACAATTTGTTTATTACTGTTTTGTATCGTAAACATTAAACACTATAAAAAGTTACGTAGTTAATGAGGTTGTTTTAATCATTATTCCATTTTTAGGAAGACTCATAAATATGGTATACACCATTTCGTCCTGCAAGAAAAACAAATATGTACAAGTTAACAATAGTAAACTAAACAATACAAGTTTTACTACAAATTGCAGCTGAATTTCTCGAATATAAGCAATTTAATATCTCTTTATTTTTGAATAATGTGGCTAATCCTTAGAAACTGAATTTATTCTGTCTAAACGTTCGAAAAATTTTAGTTGCTTTAATAATGAAATATTTTATCACTTACATTATCATCTCCATACTTTTCTAATTTGAATGATCTCAGGAGATTTGCCAACACTAATTTTATTATTGTTTTTGCTAGCCTCTGTCCAATACATATTCTATGCCCTGCTCCGAAAGGTTGGTATATGATCGAGTCAATTTCTCTTCGTTCCTCAGACGAAAATCTGAAAACACACAATATCCAATAATTCCGCTAATAACATAGATGTAAACGTAATTTAGTTATTACTAGCATATCACCTGTAAGGATTAAACTTGTCAGGTTCACTCCAATAAGCTGGATCACTTTGCAGCACTTGTACTGGAACCGTTATAATACTTCCTTTAGGAATGGTTATACCTTTATAAGAGTAATCTTCTGAACATATTCTATTGACTGCTCTATGTAAAAAAATATATTATCATAAACTTATTACGTTTAACATTTAAGGTAAGCTTACACAGAAACTTACAGTAAAGAGAAAGGCCAGAAGCGTAGTGTTTCTGAGATAACGTGATCGAGCAGCTGAAAATTGGACAAGTCAGAATACTGGATATCCATCTGTAAATTAACATAACTACTATATTTGTTGTGTATTATAATTTAATATATATACGTGTGTTTTAAAAAATCATTTCAGATGTTTTTGTTTCAACTAAATATATCTATGTTTTAAATGAAAAGTAAAATTTTACATCTTCAGAAACGTTGCTTTTTATTTCTTCACGGACTTTCTCTTGTATTTCAAGATTACTAGCAAGATGATTAATACACCATCCTATTGTAGCACTTGTTGAATCATTTCTGCCAAAATTATCATACATTTTATTTCATCATAAATAATTTTTTTTTATTTTATGTAAAATATAAACAAATCTGTTGAAGTTCTTACGCAGCAGCCATGAACATTATTGCATTTGCAATCACAAATCTATCTGGAAGTTTTTTCATTTCTATAATAGTTTCATCTTTTGCATCTATCATTGTCTGCAGCAGATCTGGTGGAGGAGACTAAAATAAAAATTATACTCTCAATTATGTTGCAATTTATTCGTATTTACATACTGACAAGCTCCTCACATCTAATTTCTTTCTGGAATTCACGATTTTTTCACACATTTCATAAATGTATGTCAAAGAAGGTAGATTCAGCATATACTTTAAACTATCTATTTTGTATCGAAGAAACGTACATACTGGCTCTATTTCCGGAAAGCAAACTGAATTACATAGAAAACGAAACATAATCAGGCATTATTACATTATGTTTTAGCCATAATAATAAATTAAATGAAAATAAATTGCAAAATCACTTGTTATTGCAGCTAAAATATCAGCAGAATCAGCTGAAAATGCAGCGTGAGCCGATTCAACAAATTTACTTGTTTCATTATTTTGAACATTTGTAGTTACACCAAAAGCTGATGTACAGACGATATCAAACACCAATTTTTTACACAACTTTGAAATATCAAACGGTTGGTTTTTTTGCTTCTCTACGTTTGTTAGAAAGACTTTTATCGGTGAAGACATTAGAGTACTCATCTAAAATATAAAATGTTATGTAATTCCAAAAGATATATGTTTAAAAATCTCAAGTAATAATTTAACACCATTTTAATTTTCCCTGTAGTAAAACAAGTACTAAAAATAGTTCTCAGATTTTTCCATTTTTGATCAAGTAATATTCCAAGCATATATTTTGATGCATCGTGAGGAATTCCAGCATCAGGCAGCACCCACTTTAGCAGAAAAAAATAAATACATAAATAAATTTTAGGCTTCTCAGAATTTAAGCTACTTATCATTAGTGCGTAACACCTACATCTTTGTTGTAAAAATTGTAACTGTCCTTTATAAGGGAGAGTTTCAAAAATTCGACGTCGCTGCATACTAAGTAAGGTTTTGCACCTAGATAAAAACTAAACATACTTTCATACTTTGAATCAATTGTTTAAGTTATAATTTATATTATGTTCAAATTAGGTAAACAATCTATTACTTATTGAATTTATTACAGTTTACAAATGGAAACAAATTTATTACCCAAACATTTTTCCATATTGCCGTATCCATTTTTCTATGCATTTGTCCCTCTATTCACGAACAGATGAGAATTAATTTATAAATTCTTTTTTATTAGTTTATCTCAGACTGAATGTACTTACCCCTTTATTGAATTCAATTAAATTTCCGTAGAAGAAATTTGGTTTTGGGCCTGGAATCCCGTAACGTCTAAACAAAGTCATCCTTTGTTTTCTACATTTGAATAAATTACGTTTTAGATTAGTTTAATTTTAGAATATATTTTTATGGATTTCTTCTCTAATATTAAAAATAAAATTTAAGAAATTTTCCATTTCAGTGATTACTTATTGAATTTTCAAAATACAGTGGTGCCTCGTACAACGTACTTAATCCGTTCCAGGTGCACGTCCGTTAAGTGAAACGTCCGTTATACGAAACGCATTTTCCCATAGAAATACATGTTGAAACATATAATTCGTTTCGCAGCATAACCGTACTGTACCATAAAAAATGAAAATGGAGCAGACACCAATTATGCCGGGTAGTCAGATGTGAGGAGGAGGTGAAAAAACACTTTCTTTACACATTCATACAGATACAGACTTTTTACACATTGCAGCGGGTCTTTTTTATTGTTTTTTTAATCGGAGTCAGATTCAGGAGAGGCTACCAGAACTTGCAGGGTCAACTTCTTTTGTTCCAGCCTTTGTTTTTTGCCCGCTGGCTTCTTGAATAACATGTCCAAGGTGGTCTGTTTCTCTTTCTTCTTTAACACCTGTCGGAAATGACGGGCAAGGGTGTCATTGTAGAGATCATTGATCCTGTTGGCCTCAGCTCTGTTTGGATAATGAGTGTTGGTAAACTCCTGAACCTCAGCCCATTCGACAAAAAAGATTTTGTCAACTTTCACTCTTGATGATTTTTTTGCTTTGTTTCAATTGAAATCACTTTTCTGTTTTTTTAGAAGCCATGATGCATTATAAATGACTTAACTTGCCAGATTATATGATACGAATAATTCTTTATTAATTAAGATCACTAAACACTTCTACGAGCTACTCTCGCTCCGTTTGTTTTTTACAACCTCTTTTCGTCCCGCCACCTCGGCATCTACACAATTACATTTCGTTTATTTGAATCGTCAACATATACTGTATTACATTACATTTAATGTTTATTTAAATCATCAACATATATTACATTACATTTCTACTTCAGATATACTAATAATACATTCTAATAATACTAATATATCCTAAAAATAGCAGGTTGTCATTGGCAACGGCAAAAGAGTAGAAACATCATTCGCACTTGTTCGAAGAAAGTCCATTGTTCGTCTCACGTAACTGCCGAACGGAAAGTCCGTTATTCGCAGCGTCCGTTATTCGAGGCGCAAGTTATACAAAGCACCACTGTATTTTAACGAGTTGCTTAACTTTCCCAGCTAAATGTAAAACTTCGCGTAATAGTTTTATTTAAAGAAATTATTATACTATTTATTATTATAAAATGTAAATAACTTCATTTTGAGGATAAGAATAGGTTTTACAAATAAATCGTAAATGTGAAAAACGATTAAATTCTGTGGCGTAATATACAGTAGTATTGTGTTTTATTCCAAAGACACATGGCAAATTTTCCATCAAATTCCTTTATTAGTTGAGTGGATACGGTACATTGTTTTGTATTCGTTTCGGGCTTTGGCCCTCTTCAGTCAACTAAAATACAATATATATATTTTAACTTATTACAGTAGGGAATTTACATAAAACAATGAGTACATAAACGATATATAGAAGTACCTTTTGGTTACATTTGTATAATTTAAAAACATATAAAATCTGCTGTAATCTTTTGTAAATAAACTAGTATATATTACAAATTAAAAGATTAAAATCTTCTAAAATCTTTTCTTTTAGGCATATTTTGATACAACACAACTGTAAAAACTTTTAAGCTGTTTCCGCCCCCACCCTTTTACCTTCCACCCCCTTTTTCTTTTTCTTATGCGCTAGTATCTCAAGTGTTACCTAGTGTGACGTTCGCCACCTTGTGGTTTGATTTTTACCAAAATCTGTCTTGGAAAAATTATTTCTAGGAGAAATTGCTTTTCACAGGGGAGAAAAAATTATTTTTAAAATATGAATCCAGTTTTCGTTAATTTTAAGACTTAAGTTTTTATTTATACTGTCTTTACTTAAAATCCTCATTAAATAAGTTTCCACTGGAGTAACACATACATACAATTTTGGGTGATTATTTTTCTTCTTTAACCATACTTTCTCTATGTTATATATAACAGATACAAAAGTAATAAACTAATTTAATAATTTATTAATTTGTATCACTAATAATATTATACGAGTACGAAAGAAACAGCGTTTATCCTCATTAGCAATATAGTATTATACATACTGAACACGTAAATTTCAATTCAAAACACAGAATGCAATAGATATTTTAACACTATTACTACCAACGAAATCTGTTTTATAGTAATGTATATCTCTGCTTATCAAAAAGAAAATTTCATTTCTATAGGTTTTAACTTATCCTATTAACTTTACAAAGACCGAGTCCTGTATGATTTAATTTTGTTTAGAATTGTCTGCGTAAAATTTTCCTGTAATAATTTTGTATTTGTAGGATTTTATCTGAACATATTCCGTGTAAAATATATTAAAAATACAGTGTATATATTAATACGTAATGCATAGCTTTCTTGCATAGTATAACTGTAATAAAATAAAAAATATTTGAAATTTCCAAGCAAACCAACGTTCGTGAGCAAAATTAGTTCATATCTACGTTATATGACTGTGTGAAGTTGTTTTAATTTTGAAAATTTTTTATATCTGATTGCAAAACAAGATATTAGAGAGAATCCCCAAAATAATAAGTACAAAAGTACGGTACTAATTTTTTATCGGTACAAAAAAAGGCAGGCGAAAGATATGAAGTAACGAAAACGTTTCTGTTAATATTAATTACAGGCGTGTACTGGATTGAAACATTTTCCTTTAATAATGAAATTAAATAATTTTAATTAAAAATAGTTATTAATAACCTAACTCACCTTATCCATAATAAAATGATGAACACTAAAACAGAAACGAGTATCGTTGTAATTATGTACATTATACTTAAATGTATTGTTGATTTTATTCTTCCAAATTTAATACAATCCAAGCCTGTATGAAAGTATGTACAAGTCTGAAATCCTTACGATAAGCAATACGATGACTGTTGCATCTGTAAATGTATAAAAATAGAAAAATAAATTTCTATATTGCCTTATTCTAAAGATTTCTGGATCCACTATTAGTTGGAGGTCGTAACGGTTGGTGAAAGTGTAAATAGGCATATTGACGGGCTTCTTGTCTGCAATAGCTGTACACTATACCGCAATTATAATATTTTTCACTTATAATAAATAATGTATAAAATACAACAATTTCTTTTTTCCTTTATTTCTCCTATCATATGAATTAATTATAAAATAAAAATTTTCAAATTGAAATTTTCTTCTACATGTTTAATTGTGTAATTCTAAAATATCCAGCAACGAATCGCTTAATTTTCTCGACAATTTTTGATGTCCCCGTCTGATATCATATCTTTTTTAAAAAACATTTTATATTTTTGCTTATTATAGAATGACAGAAAGCTTAATTTTTAGAATAAATATAAATATTATTAAAAAAATTTTAAGTGTTAATAATGAGTGAAATCTTCATTAAGACAATACACTAAATAAACACAGTCTTTTTTATCTCTCCANACTAATTTTATTACTGTTTTTGCTAGCCTCTGTCCAATACATATTCTATGCCCTGCTCCAAATGGTTGGTATATGATCGAGTCAATTTCTCTTCGTTCCTCAGACGAAAATCTGAAAACACACAATATCCACTAATTCCGTTAATAACATAGATGTAAACGTAATTTAGTTATTACTAGCATATCACCTGTAAGGAATAAACTTGTCAGGTTCACTCCAATAAGCTGGATCGTTTTGCAGCACTTGTACTGGAACCATTATAACACTACCTTTATAGAATGACAGAAAGCTTAATTTTTAGAATAAATATAAATATTATTAAAAAAATTTTAAGTGTTAATAATGAGTGAAATCTTCATTAAGACAATACACTAAATAAACACAGTCTTTTTTATCTCTCCAACCCGTCGATTTTTAAACACCAAAATTTAACAGAAACAATCTTCTTAACATACAAACTTTCCTGCAAAATATCAGAAATTTTCGACAAAAGGCAGAGAAGTAAATTAACACGTATACTTTGCTTGTTAAAGGACAAAAGTTTTTCAATATATAAAAAAACATAAGTTCAGTCCATAAAATTGACTTCGACTTTTAAAAATAAAGATTATTCCCTGCCAATTCTCTTTATAAACTTATTTTTTTTGTTAGCAGTTTATGTGTACATCATTCTCACGTTTCAAGATTAGTAACAAAATCTTATACACACCTTCTATTTAATAAATTGTTTCTCACTTGTATTCATTGTTAAAAAGCGCATGTTTCATGATAGCGTCTAATGTAATAATGAAATAAACTTATATTGAAAATAAACATATCTATCTATAATTTAGATGTTCAATCCTTCCTGATCAAGTATATGTACTTGACCTTTAGTAAGGTGAATCAACTAATCTGTTTACTAATTCCATCTACTAGAAAACACAATAAATTTTGTTAAAAATGATTGTTCATCTTTTACTTTAGTAATGAAAACCTTTATATATAACTTATTTTTAATACTGTTATTATATGTAAGGAATAATATGTAACCATAAGATGTGTAATTAAGATATGTTACTAACATAAAAAATTACGGTTTGAACTAGTAAAAATCTTGCCTGTGACTTGGCAAATCTGCCGAAAACAACCGAAAGTTATTTGTGTCGGATTACTGGATGCGAACGGCCGAATTACCGAGAATATACTTTAATTCTAGTTAAAATACTTACATTGTACTTACCTCAACTACATTCTGTATTCTCTCACTTCTATACTCGCTGATTTGAAGCTTGTTACAACACTACATTCTGTCGCAATCACTTCGATTTATCTGTCGTAGCCGACGACATATCTGTTAGATATTTAATATTAGATTAAAAACCTTATGACTCGCAGATTTTTTAATCTAATATTAAACTAAATAATAAACTGATCATTACCAGCATACGTTAGCATTACAATCTGTCGTAAACGTAATCACATTTAAAATTATGCGGCTTCCTCGTGGCCCCTTAATCACCTCTTTGAGTTCTGAGCTATTTTGTTATTACAAGTTGTGGATCTTCGTTTGTGTATTTGTATTTTTATTTATTTGTTTTTAATCTGTATGAAAAGTAGTTAATATGTAAATTTTAAATATTTATGTAGATAAAGACCAACTTTTCAAATTGTTTACATTTGCCACAGCTATCTTACGATAGTAAATATGGCTATACTCACTAGTATTGACATTATAATATTATGTTTCGTTTGTCTTTTGCCTCGTTTTATGAAATTAAATTGAGATAATATATCAGAGTTTTGTCAATATTTCAAATATAATATCAATTTGCAGATTAATTTCATCGCTTCATTGCTTCAAAGGCAATCATAAATTCAATTTTTATTTTCAGAACTATGAAAACCTCTTAGGGTATTTCAAGTTTCACTTTAAACATTCTGCTTATATTTATTGTGGAACTTAATAGATTGTAGATAAGTAGCTAACTATTTCAATGTGCTAGTAAGACTCATTAGAATGTCATACAAAGACTCAAAAACTGAAGACCTTCAAGAAGAACACGTAGAATCATATTGCAAACGTGTATGAACATAGAATATGCAGCAAAGCAAGTTTTCTGTGAATGCCATTAATTCGAAACTTTTAGGACACTTCGTATTATAGAATTTAATCCTTCATTTATTATAAATAATTATGCAAATCACGAAATCTATTTATTCAAATTAAATGTCAGGGTATTCCAATAACATTTCAGACTTTAAATTATTTTGCAGTTGAAAATAAAATAATTTCTATGTACAGATATTTCAATTTCATACAATTGTCTACAATTATAATTTTATTTATGATTCTCATTACATTAATAGAAAGCTAGAATTGATCAAACTTGTAATGGAGTTGCCTTGATGATAGTTCCACCCTTAGGAGAATTTATGAAAAATGAAGACACTATTTCGACTTCCTGTAAGAAATGAATACAGTTAGAAAATACAACTTAGATAATCTGTTACAAATAATTTTCTCGAATGTATTTATAATTTTACATAATAATTTATGGATACATTTATTGAATCTGGATTCATTGGTAAACCAGCAACGATACTATAGAAAAGATTTCAGTTGTTTTGCCTACATTATAATTACATAAAAGGAAACGATATGTATAACTTACTTTATCTTTATATATCTCTAACTTGAATGATCGAAGAAGGTTTGCCAGCACCAATCTTAGTATTGTTATTGCTAACCTTTGACCTATACATATTCTGTGCCCTGCACCGAATGGTTGGTAAATGATGGAATCAATTTTTTGCCGTNCCCATTGGCACGTACAGTACGGTGTATTATAGCGGGTTTAGGGTGTCGATGATTATTATTACGTAAGATTAATCTTTAGTCACTAAGGCAGTGAGTGAAACGGCGTAAGGAGTCTGTTTACCAGCCGATTAGTGGCGGTAGAGCTTAGTTAGTAGTATTGTTATTGCTAATTTTTGACCTATACATATTCTGTGTCCAGCACCGAATGGTTGGTAAATGATGGAATCAGTTTTTTTTTAATATACTTGTAAGCGTAATTAATCTGTAACCTGTAGGGATTGAATTTATTAGGTTCACTCCAATAAGCTGGATCGTTTTGCAGCATTTGTACTGGAACCATTATAACACTACCTTTAGGAATGGTGATGTCTTTATAAAAATAATTGTCTGAGCATAATCTATTCACTACGCTGTTATAAGTAAATTGTATGCATAACATTTAATGTTTAATTCAGTAAAGTTGTATAAAAAGTAAGAAGACAACTTACACTGAAGTCAATGGGTGAAGGCGAAGTGTTTCTGAGATAACTTGATTTAATAACTGAAAACTGCCTAAGTCCGTATACTGCACATCTACCTAATTAAGTTTAAGAAGACTGACATTAAATTTATTACAAATTTTAGATTTTTCAGTAAATATATTTATGAAAAATGTTTTTATAGTTTAAATTTATAAGAAAAATTAATATTTTTTATCGGCGTTAAAGCAAGATTACAGATCTGGTGCATCTGAATACTTGAAGATATTGATAATGCTTTGGATTTTCGGGATTTATAAAATGTAAAATATATCTAACGCCTTAATGGGGGCCTGTAGAATACAGTGTTTCCCAGAAAAGTCTTACCAGAAGGCAAAACCTTGAAAAATTTTTGCCTTCTTCTATATATTCATTTTTGAATTTTGCGGCCTGTCTGCACTAAGTAAGTGTTTTTTCATATCGTGATGGATTCGGCAGCCCATAAAAATGCGATTAAAATCCTTTTGGATAGACTCCAAATATATGGGAAAGATCTCCCATGAAAAAGTCTTCAGGATTTTAGACTTTTGTCATACGATCCCAAAAACCCAAGAGCAGTAGAATTGTTAATTGGAATTAATGATTGCAGTTTACATCATCTGAAACGTTAGATTTAATTTCTTCATTGACTTTTCGTTGTATTTCAGGATTACAAGCGAGATGATAAATACACCATCGTAAAGTAGAACTTGTCGTGTCATATCTGCAAATATCATTAAAATTTCACATTAACAATAATTCTCTGGTACCACACTTACAACTTAAGTAACTTTTAATACCCAGCTGCCATAAACATCATTGCATTTGCAATTACAATATGGTCTGAAAGTTTCTTTATTTCTCCATTACTCTCATCTTCTGCATCTATGATTCTCTGCAGCAGATCTTGTGGACGTTGCTAAAATAATAATATATCTATCAAATTTTATAAAGTTTTCAAATTAATTTACTGTAAATAATCTCACATTTAATTTTTTCCTGGCATCGATCACTTTTTGAGATGTCTCATAAACCGTGGTCCAAGATGGTAGATTCAGAAAATGCTTCAAGTTCTCAATTTTATATCGAAGGAAACTGCATATTGGTTCCACTTCCGGAAAACAAACTGAATGACGTAAAAATTTATTACTTAATTAATTAGTATCTTATTAAACAATAAGGTACACTGTTAAAGATAATTGAAACATCACTTGATATTCCAACTAAAGCATCAGAAGTATCAGTTGAAAACGCAGCGTGAGCAGACTCGATAAAGGTATTAGTTTCATTATTTTGCACATCTGTGATTATACCGAAAACTGATGTGCAGATTATATCAAACACTAATCTTTTACACATATTTTCAATATCGAACCGCTGATCACCTTGCTTCTCTATATTTTTTAAGAAGATTTTAATCGGACGAGACATCAGGGAACCCATCTGAAATATAAAAAACTTACCGCACTCTTAAAGAACTGTATACTGAAATTTCGAATAAAGATTGTATTTACCATTTTAATCTTTCCTGTACTGAAACAACTGGTTAGTGTATTTCTTAAATTCTTCCATTTCTGATCAGCTATTGTAGAAAGCATATTTCTAGAAGAATTGTGAGGAAATCCAGCATCAGGAAGGATCCACTGGCAAAAATATTCAAACAAATTATTCAAAACTAGTGAAACTTTGTAATTTATATCAATTTCTGTTAGATACGTACATATTTATTGTAAAATTTCTGGTTGTCTTTTATTTGGATGAGTTTTAAAAACTCAACATCAGTGCAATTCCTTATGTAGTCATAAGGAATTGCACCTAGATAACAGCTAAGGTGGGAACGTTATAAATATTTTTATTAATGAATTAAAATTATATTAATAAAATGTATGAAATTAGAAATTACCCGATTATTTTTCCGTATTGTTGCAACCATTTTTCAATTTGTTTCACTCTCTGTACGAGTATGACAGAACAATGTTTTACTTTTTCTGTGTTTTGATCTCCAAGTGACAGTACTTACTCCATTGTTAAATTCATTTAAATTTCCGACGAAAAATTCGGTTTCGGTCCTGGTATACCGTAACGTTGAAATAAAGTCATTCTCCGTTTTCTCCATCTATATAAATGAAATTAGAAGTTTAAATGTAAATATTTTTGGCAATAGTAGAAGGTTCATGTTGGCCAACCAGTGGCGAATTCGGTTGTGGGTTTGCTCCTCTCCAGGGAGGGTTGGCCACGTTGAGTTTATCCACGTCTGTAACGCCTGAATAGGGGCCAGTTACCTTTAAAAAGACCATTGGGAAGTCATTCTTTTAGGCAGATCGCCCAAGTGTTGAGTGTGACACAAATGAAAAGTGAAAAGAGTATCGCTGTACTTAGATACATCTTAATTCTGTGTACTGTTGATTTGATAATCTACACTAAAAGCTTCAATTTGCTAAATTTCTCGTATATGAATCTATATAATGACAGATATAATAATGAATATACTTCATAATAATAAAATATATAGTATACTACTATTTAACAACTTAATTCCTAGCTTAATCTACTTAAAATTATTCACAGGTCACGACGAATCTCCTCCTACATTTCCACCTTTTTAATAGTTTTATTTATTAGTTCACAAGATAAATAAATTATATCTATTTATTTTACGCGAATTCCTTTTACTAATAATATATTACTCTCTTTACCATTTATTAAAACGATATTTTATACATGCGTAATATACCTAGTTATTTCATATATGACTTTTGCCCCTTCCATGCTATCTGATTTTTGATATATATAATCTAATTTCCTATTCTTTTCTTACATTTTTGCTATTTTATATTATAATTTACAGATTTCGTTTTCATTCAGTTGAACCTTCTAAATAACTGTTTTCAGATTGAGAAAACCTCCTGAGCTTCCTCATTCCATTACCACGATTCTTCCTACTCGCAATAGTAAGTTAAGATTACTTTCCAAGAATTTATCCTGAATACAATACTATTAATTAGGAAACACAAAATTACTCACCTTTATTAATTCATTAAATTACTTTTCAATACAATATCAAGGGAATTCGAATTGTTCCTTTCATTGCCATAAGAAACTAATTTAATCGAACTGTACTTAATAAAATAATCTTATTTATAATGTAAAAGTAGGTAATGCTACTTGCATTTTCGCAACGCGTGCAGAAAATAAGTACATTTATCTGTGATATGATAAGGTTACTTGACAGCAACCAATTTAATAACACGAGAAATCAACGTCGTACGTTCTGCAATAGATAAAAATCTATTTGATAGTATTATGTTTTAATACTTCTACTTTAACTAATATTTTTACAGGAAGTTAGGTAAAGAATTCTTAGTGAAATTACACAAAAATACAGTTGACACTAATATTTTTTAGTTTAAAACTTTTCAGATATTCATAATTATCTGCCAATTTTTTATCTCTCATGCGATATAAAGCTAAAAAAAACTTAAGATAACGCTTATTCTGTGTACTAGAATCTGTTTTTTTATTTTTATAATGTAACAATAGTAGAATAAAATCACAAATTTGGTTGTTATAATCAATATATTAATGGTCATAAGTACTTAATTATTTTGTGAGTAAACTTGTTTTTTCTCATGGAACTAGGTGGAAGATATCAGGTAATACGTATGACATGAAAACTGGGGTAAGATTACAGGTTTTATAATACTCGTGTATTTTTTACATTGTGTTGGAAAGTAAGTATAAAGTACAGTAGACCCCCCCTATAGCACTGTAGATAATTCCGTGTTATATAAATTTCATGTTGTACGAGTCACTTAGATTTCACAAATATGTAAGCCGTTCACAGCCCAGCACACGTATTTGTAATCTCTAAGTGACTCGTGCAACATGAAATTCATATGAAACGGAATTATCTACAGTGTTATAGAGGGGTCTGCTATAGTGTGCTGCAGGTAGGTAGTTTTGATTAACACTTAAACAGAGACCCCGACAGTCCTCCCAAGTGTTAAATAAAGATATTTATTTAAGCCTTTAGAAACGTGTAAATTTAATTATATGAGGGTCCGGATTTAAGAAGGCTGAGGTTAGAATATTTTTATTCATTTTCATCTACCGTTTTCGTTTCGAAACCAAAATGCTTTTATAAATGTTAGGGTTAACTCGAAAAGAGAAAAACAACCGACAAAATTTTCTGATAAAAATCGCTCATAAAACTCCGTTCCCACGAAAATAATTCATTGTAAAAGATGCGTTAACTGTTGTGTCATAATTTTGTCACTTCGCCCACCATTGGTCAAAGAAGATCATCACCTGTGACGTACATGGGGAAATCTCAAGAAGAGATCCCCACATAAAAGGGAAGTGCGATGACGACACAGGGGGGAAAGTTATTTTCTGTACTGTGTGTGTGTGTGGATTACCTGCCTCTCGTCGCCACCATCTTCGATAGACTTTACAATTCTGACTTTGATTACGACTTTGACTACGACTTCGAACTGAATTTCGAAGCTGGGAAGTACGAGAATTTGGATCAACTAGACATCAACGTTTATAACTAGAGGTATTTATCCTACTGTACCCGCGATGACATGTAAGCTCTCTCGAGTATTTCCAAATCATGGTTAGGGTCGCGACTAATATATACAGGGTGGATTAAAAAGAATGTACGTATTTCAAACTGATATATTTATTAAACTATCGATAGTAGCGGTGTGTTGCGGGTATCGGAGGAACGAGTGCATTGTCTAGTTTGTCCCCAGATGTCAGTTCTGCTTGGTAACAATGACGTATTCACAGTTGTTGTAAAATGGTTACGCCACAGCACAAAACCTTTTTATTCTTGAGCTTGCGAAGTGTAATTCCGTGATTACAGTGCATAAACGTTTCCGGTTGAGGTAAGAAATTGATCCTCCGAATGGATGGAACATTCGCAGATGGTACCGTCAGTTTGTTGACACAGGTTGTGTATGTAAAGGAAAGAGTCCTGGCCGACCTCGTGTATCTGAAAAAAATGTCGCACGGATTCAAGCTGCTTACCAACGTAGCCCTTCAAAATCAACACGTCGTGCCAGTCGGGAATTGCAGCTGCCTAAAACAACAGTTTGGCGTGTTTTGAGACGCAGGTTAGTTATGAAGCTTGGACCGAACTCCCGCCCAGACCCCGGTTCCCGGAAACCCAGACGGAACTCCCGCACGGACCGTTCGTGTCGCTGGTGGAGGACATATTGAACACCTGTAATCTAAACTAGAGAGTTTCATAAATATGTGTCCCAAGTTCCATAGTTGTATGTCTTACAGTTTATTAAATATATCAGTTTGAAATACGTATATTGTTTTTGGTCCAACCTGTATTTTGTCCGCTATCAACCCGAAATCTATGAATTATACGGACTGAAAGTCCCGAGAAGGATCTGTAACCTCGATTCCTTAATTAATCATCTATGTAAAAATGTTCAACAATAAACGGGTATAATGTTAATGAATTTTGATTGGTGTGCGTTTCTTCCGACATTATCACCTCCATACTGAACACGAAGTCCTCCACGAGATCACTCGTGATAATTTGTCCTTAATCTAACTCGTATCTATCCGCTAAGAAATTGATAGATTGGTGTCAGATTCTGACGGGAGAAAGGATTTCGCGATCCTCAACTCTTTAACGCTATTACAGGTTAGAACATAGTAATACATTTACTTAATTACGAAAAATCTTACCACAAGTAATATAACGAAAATTTATTATTAATATAAACATAACAGTATCGTTACTCTTCTCCTTCTAGGTATTTACGTCCATAGCAAAAAAGATTAAAAATAATGTCTATAATTACTTACTGCTTTCTTTGAAAATATTTACGTCAAACCATGGAGATGACACAATTTCAAGTAAGCAGAATTCTGTTTGTTGAATATAGAAAAATTAATAATAAACTAAACTTTGAATTAAATTACTTAAATATATTCATTTTTTACAATATTATAAGAAATAACTATGATTTTTAAAAGATATAATTTGTACATACAAATATGACTTAAACCAATTTTCTTACTTTTATACATTAGGATGTCTGGATACTAATACCGGTATAGATACTTTAGTATCGCATCTTGTACGGTTACATTTTCATAACAGGGAAAGTCTGACAAAACTAAATTTGGTAGCCGAATTAGAAGCCGAAATGGAATTTTACATTATCTTCAGCTACGATAAACTTATATAAATTTATTAATAACCAAAAATTAATTTATTACTTGAAATTTCATTTCCAGAACCAAAAGATAAACAACTTGTATCTACTCATTTTGCTTATTTAGGTCTTGAATTTCTTCTTCCACCTTTAGTGATAGTTTCAAGGACGGTGGTAAGAATGAACTATGATATTTCATTGCATTGAGAAATTTAATGGTAATTGATAATATCAAATTATCGATTCGAGTGTTTTTAAAATGCAATTTATTGATAATATATGCCATGATACATCGATTAATTAACAGTGACATAGGTAATACAACTTATTTACAATATTATACTTTGTTCAGCAAGCTTCTTGTTGTTTAGCATCTATTTTAAGTGAACATTTTTCACTACAATAGCATTAAAATTTGTCAACCTCTTAGGATCATTTTCTCCACTTTTCTTTTGTACCACAATTAATTTTTATCTAATCTAGGTAGTTTCTAGACTAGATGAAATGATAGTTGTCATCAAATTTCAATTATTAATTAAAATTAAGATGAATTATTCAGGAAATAGAGAATAATTTCAATTATACTGATGAGAGTGTAAAACACAATGTGTTCTCTTTTCAGCGAAGTCACGGTTGAATATTGTGCTTTTTTGTCAAAAAAAGACTATTTCGGTTATGCGTTTTACTGAACACTTGTAGAGGAAGCTGAAACAGAGAGAAACTTGTTTTAAATTTACAACATGACTGTACAGTGGAGCCTCGATTATCCGACTCCCGATTAACCGACACCTCGGTTAACCGACCGTCCTAGTCGGCAAATTTCAAATGTCTGCTAGTGATGTGGCGCTACAATATTTGGCTATGTCTTGGCTATTTTAATAGTACTTTTACGTGTTTTAGCTGTCAACACTGGCTCGACCATGAAAGGGAGCCAGTATTTAAACGAGGCTTAATTTTTCTAATTTTTAACAATACAATAGCGACGATTATTATTTTTAATAAAAATTTTGATAGGCTTAACATGGAGGAAAATTCAACGCGAAGTAGGTTAATAGCGATATAATAATATACTAATTACATGGGATATAATAATATACTACACTAATAATGGATTTTTTCATACTTTTCGGATATCCGACTTTTCAATTATCCGACCGACCCCAGTCCCCAATTGAGTCGGATAATCAAGGCTCTACTGTATATTTAATTTTTTTTATTTAAATTCTTTCTTTGCAATTATACGTACAGTGAACGTCAATAAAGGGTATTTTCTTTTTCCCTATTATGCACTCAACGAACAGACAAGAAATAGAAAGAACGTAACCCAGAAAAAGAAGATAAAAGGCACCAAACAAATGTTCAATACTTAATGTGTAAACTTCAGATTTATTACCAACATCACCATTTGAATAATCATCATATCTAGTAATTCCAGCTTCTAGTAATCGTACGAGTCTAGAAATTTATGTTAAAAAAATGTTTTGTTAAAAATATTTTTTTAAATTATTAAAACGATAATTATTAAATAAATTTACTGTTTTATTTACATTTTGCTGATATTTCTTCTATATTGAAAGTCTTTCCTCATTAAATAAGCTGTAGGTAATGTAAGAAAAGAATCTTTTGAAATTAAGAAGTTTGCTGGGCCATGTTCATCTACAAATTTGGAAAGAATGTAATCTTTAGAAATGAAAACAAAATTATCATTTAAAACTCTGTTGAATGCTTTTTCAAGAGTGTATATGTTATTATTCTCCTTCACGTTATTTGCTAAAATTTTAGCATCTCCTGACTGTGAACCCTGTGAAAATAAATAAATAATACAACTTTTATTATAATTTCCAATAATGACATTTATATTTTAAATTTGTTTTCATGTATTTATTAATTTAATAAAATTTACTGTGTTCCAAGAAACCAATTTATTCTAGTTTACTCATTGATGTATAATTAGTGTTTTTACCCATAATTTATTCATTAGTATATAAATTCATGTAGCAAGAGCTCAAATTTCATTATTTTTTATATATAAAAGACATTTTTCACATTTATTTAATGTCAAATGAGTTTAGTGTAAATATCATCAATAAGAAACAGAGTTAGATCAGATTCTGCAATCATCACTCCTTCAGAATAAGAATGAATTACGAGTTGCCATGTAGACTATTGTAATCCTCTGTCTGGCGTAATATTGATACATAAAATTAAATTTTTAACTCACCAAAACAAGTTTTGTTACTGCACTCGCGTATTCTGTGCCACAAGAATACGCTCCATTAGTAACATCAGAAGCCAATTCGTGTACCGTGCTTGGTACAGAAAGTACTGTTGGTCTAGTCAAAAATGATATGAGAGTTCCTCCATAGCTGGATGCAATAGTCAGAACAGAAAGTAACCAAATTGATACTAATAATCTGGAACGACTTTTTTTAATAGTACGAAATCTTCCTCCTAAATTATACAAAAATAATATAAAAATTAAAATTAACAAGATTAATATTAATTAATCAATTCTTTTACTATTTACTAAAATAATTTACCTTGACTTGTGAAACTACCGAACATGAACCAAAATACTTTACTCTTTGTCCAAGTGTAAATCATTCTGTTCAATCTAGATTCATTTTGTACCATTTTATTAAGGGTAAATCCGAAGAGGATAAAGGTAATGAATATCGTAATCCAGATCTAATAACAATAACATAAAATTACTTATTTTTTATATTTTATTAAGTTAAGATTTACTTATAAAAATAACCTTACTTGTATTGAAAATGGTTTAGTAAGTGTATTCACACTATGCTTCGCTGTTTGGGTACGAATTACAAATTTGATCTCAGACACTGTTGTACTAGTTGAATAGATAAGATTTTCGGCTCGATCTTTTGTAACAAGTAGAGGAAAAAAAGTAATATCCGCTTCCTATAATTATAAAATCATACTATCTAACAGCTATTTGAATAGTTTTCTGTTATTTCATTGCTAAAATAATATTACATTCGAAATGCCGTGGCCCGTTACATAGTGATTCCTATATCTAATATCATTGACAAACATTTCTAATTGTTAAATCTTTTATCCAAATTTAAAACAAAATGCAATTATTTTTCTTTACAAATTATTTACTTTCTAAATCGTTACAAAAGAAAAACCTATTTAACTTTACACCCTGTGCCTTCAAGTTTGCACAAAATGCCTCTCAAAATAATACCGAGTGTTAAGGTTCTTTGTTCTTTTTCAATAATCAGGATTTCTAGCTAGGTTTATTGACTTTGAGTGTCTTCATGTAATATGGGTTTTGTGGAAACTTGGAATCGTTGGTAACCGATTAGGTGTTTGAACCAGAAGAGTTCTTTTATTGTTTTAATTATAATTACGAGTTTAGTTCAATTTTTTTGATCGAAGACCACTGTCTTCGATCAAAAAAAATTGAAGACAGTAGCAGTATAGTCGCAGTAGCTTATTTATGGCTGCCTCAAACCACTGTATTTCCTCGCATTTTAATCATTGATTCAGTAGTATATAGTGATTACAGGTAGTTTCGATCATGAATATTTTCTCATGATCAGATTTACTGAATACTTCAAGTATTTAACTTTTTTTCCAACAACACCAATCCGTGATCCAGAATTACCTTTAGAATTCTGGTGAGATTGGCAAAAAATAAGAACCCCCGTGTAACTACAAAACAATGTATCAAAAATTCGTGAAATCGGAACTATGTGTAATTTTCGAAATCGCCTCAGTCTAAGGAACAAACTTTTAGTGGTCTTCCAATATTCACACGGAATAATTTTTTAATTTCCTATCTACTTTATGTTTATTGAATGGTGACCTATGAACTTTCTCCTTTATCCTTACATTCATCAGTTACATAATTTTCCATTCGTTTCAATACATCATTTACGTTACTTTTATACTGATATGCCAATTTCTCATGCAGAAATTGTAAAAGAATTGATGGCATTTATCATATGTACTTCTCTGTTTTTTCGATTACTATACTCATAAGTATGTGGTGCAGTCTTTCATTCTTCACTCTTAAACAGTCTGATCATTTTGAAATGAAAATAAATTTATATTATTAATTACCAAAAGAGGCTTAATTTTGAAAGAAGAGATTACTTATTAAAATAGTTGTATATGCTAATTATGAGTAAAATTTATATTAATTCCGACCCCACTCGAGCAACGATACATCACCCCCTTTAACTCCTCAAATCTGTAAGCTTGAAAGTTCAAAATTTTTAATCGCCAGTGATCCTTCTTTATAAAAAAGTAAACAAAACTTTTTGACAAGGTAAATAAATAAAATAAATAATAAATTACATTTAACAAAATGTATATCTTCTCCTTACATCATTTAGGAGTTGACCAATTATTCCTCTTTTTCCTGAAATTTGTCTTGCAATTGGTTTAGCAACTCTATAGCTANTTCTTCTGAGTATGTTTAGTTATAAAGTAGAGACTCACTAACAGACTTCAGATTTAACAAACAAAAAAAAATCTGTCCTGTAGAAAATATTTAAAACTATTTTTATTCACGAATAGAGCATGATAAAAGGTCGGATCAACATGTTAATCAGTATAAATTACTCAACGTACATTATATTATTATTTTATTCATACTTATATTTTTAGCAATAGCATACTTCTCTTCATCCAATTAGTCTGTTAAATCAATAATCTACTATAATAATTAATAATGTAATTAAATATTAAAACATATACTGTAACAATAATGTCATTACATTAGTTTTATCAAATCTGATCCATTTGAATTGGTGGCAAACTCAAATATTTATACCGATAAGATAAAAATAAATTCACACTAGTTATCTTAACCATACAACAGACATAATTCTTATAATAAAAGTCAAATAGAATCTAATTTATCTGCTTTTACATTATAAATATTGTACATATAACTAAAGAAAATAAGTCCTTCATTTTCCTACTATAAAAAATGGCTTAGTTTATTTGCTATAATTTTGTGGCACTAAAATTAAGTCTGAATGTAGATGTAGCATTCTTAAATATATCATTTTATTCCAAAATGTAGAAAATAATTTTACAGTTAAAACAGTTAATACTTGAATATTCTTCCAAAAAAACTACAGCAGAACCTGGTTGACTCAAATCAGTCAGGGAATAAATTTGAGTTATCCAGGTATGAGTTAACCAGGTTCCATTGTATTACTAAACAGAAATCTTAAATTCTGTTACACAAGTATTAGCTTAAGTTTACTTCATTGTAAATGGCTTTACACATACATAGATATATATTTATAACAATATAAAATGATAACAATTTTATAACTTCTAAATACTCAACAATACAAATAGTAAATAATTTTCTAGAATCTGATTTAAAATCATAGACTTTCCCCTTGAATAGCATTAACATGAAATTAGTTAATGACGACAACTTGCAAGTTATTTGAAAAATATCTTTGTTACTTTATGCAACTGGCCATTGAAATTGTGTCTGGCATAAAGTGAAAGTTACATTCGTTATGAAAGGCAACTATGTTTAGAAAAAGCATAGTCATATTATACGAATAAAATGTTTTAGAATGTCAATTTCTCTTATACAGTTTTCTAAAAATAATAATATTTACAGATAATTTCAATAATATAATACATTATGACACATAAAATTATAGTAAAATAATTTTAAATGTTTTATATTTAATAAAATTAATTTCTCAAAAACAATCCATTAAAATATTAAATTTTTATATAAATTATAGCCAAATGAAAATAATCATAAGATTCCAATGGAACGAAAATTATATATACACATATAATTATGAATTTACTTTTTAGAACACTTATTTTAATTGAATTTGTAGAAATGTTTATCAAAAAATTTTAAGAAATTATGCCAGTTCTTTTAATATGTATATATGTATGTAAATATATATATATACAGTATATAATATATAATATAGCATTAGTTTTTTAATGATGTAATTATAAAATACTTTTATTTATTTAAGTTTTCATTTCTCATTGCCTTTTTCCTTTGCATCTGGCTAATTATTTTTACTATGCAAAATTTCAGCACGACATGTAACAACTACAAGATCAGGTTTTTAATTAGATTTACTAGACTCGTATCAGGAGCTCAGAAATTCAAAATAATAGTAATGTATTTAAATAATAAAACGTATTTTTACGTAGAAACCCTGACAAACAGCCGGAAAACGACACTAGATAGCAATTCGGTCAAAGGGGAGCAAATGACGAGTAATTTGAACTTACTACACGAATCAAGTATCTACTTACTTGTATTTCCACTTGCCTTTTTTATGTGAAAATGAATTACTAAAAATAAGCACAATGTAAAACATTTCATTATTTTTCGAAACGAAGTGAAAAATTCACCTTTGTTCTACAGTTGTACCAAATAAAATGGATTTTATTTGCATGCAATATTCCTATGTATTGTGTCACGAAATCAACTGTTACAGTTTTGCAATTATTGTTATAAAACGTGCTCAAAAACATTAATTTAACTATATAAACAGTTCGATAATTATATAACGTAACTTAAATAAATGTAATATCGGTGTATATTTCTGTACAGTTAGTTTTAATATATACATGACAATATACATTATTTTATACATTGAATCTTTTAATTAAGACACGAAATATAATTTGATTTTTGGATTTCATAAATGGGATAAAGCCATACAACTGGGTCATCTAACAAGTGGTACAATTAAAAAAAGTATATAAAAACAATAACTTGTTATAAATGGCTTCTTTGATTAAAGCGAAAGATCAATACATCGATCGTTTGAAAATGTTCGAAGTTTTGTTTCTGCACACGTATTCCGTGACTAAACTGTTAAAATATTCTATAATAAAAGGAAATTTCAAGTAAAAATTGTAGTAAAGCTTCAAATTAAATTAATTACCAACATCAAATTCGTTACTTTTAATTCGAATTTATATATTTAAAAATATTACCTTTGTATAATCAGTTATTCACTGCAATATTATAAGAAAGGAATAAACCTTTGTATAATTTTATTGAATAATTGAATAAATAATTAATTTTTCTATATTTAAGGGAAGAATTTTATTTGGTTGAAACTGTGTCATCTCCATGGTTTCATGTAAATATTTATAAACTCAACTATTGTTTATTGTGAACATTATTTTGGATTTCTTGTTATGTAAAAGTGTGCAAGAAGATAAATTACAATATTCTTATATGGACTTAATCAAAGTATTTTCGTATATGAGAATGTTATAAGGAAAGATTACTTAAAATTTTCCATGTTTTGCTCTTACAAATAATTAGAAAGATAATTTCAACAAATAAAAGATACTTTGTCAACAATTCCAAAATTATCCTATTAAACGTTTACTTTCCAAACTCACCATTATTAAATAAATCAAAAGGAAGAAACAAGTAAAAATATTCATACGTATATATGTCTGTTTAATCCGAACAAATCACAATTTAAAGGCTGTAGACTATCTTACAGCCTTTAAATTAAATTAGAAACATCCTTTGTTGAAGATAGAGGTTACATATGCTTTTCGGGCTTACCTTATCGTGAAAAATCGTGGAAAACCTTCTTTTTGTATGGCACTGAAGAGGTTTTAAAAGCCCTACTTAGTGCTTTACAAAAAGAAGGTTTTCCACGATTTTTCAAGATATACATATATATATATACGAATGAATAAACAGCTACTATAACAAATATTTGAAATTAGAAGTATCATTGAACAATATTTACTTAAGAATCCATCAATTATTTTTAACATTATTTTTTATTATTCAATTTGAAACAGCAATGAATACAAATAAGTTTTCAAAGATTGTATTACCTCGAATAGAATTGATTTCAATAACATGTGTTAATTAAGTATTATTTGTTTAAATGATGAAGGTAATAGAGTTGCTTTCACGTTTATACCATTTTTAGGATAATAGTAGAATAGCTGGTATTCTCTCTCATTTTCCTGTAAAAAAATTCAATCCACAACATACAAATAAAAATCAATATAAAATTAAATTAAATTGAAATTACAGTATTAAATAGAAATGTTGCAACTGATCTTAGGGGTTTATAATTGAAATTTGGTACAGATTTAGGGTACGTCACGAGAATGTACACCAAGAAGCGCTTTCTCGAAATTCCTCTCGCTGGGGAGAAGTTGGAAGATTTAGAAGTGTTAAGTAAGAATGGAAGTGTTAAGAGAAAGCGACNATGCAAAACACACAGTTAAAGCAATAAACACATATGTCATCCCAGTACTCACATACTCTTTTGGAGTTATACATTGGACTCACACAGATCTTGAGCAACTCCAAAGGAAAACAAGAACAACGCTTACTAAGCATAAACATCATCATTCTAAATCAGCCACAGCAAGATTAACCCTTCCACGTAAAGATGGCGGACGTGGCCTGATTGACATAGTTAACCTTCACTACAAACAAATACAGTCACTGCGACAGTTTTTTTACAGGAAACAAGAAACATCACAATTACATATAGCAGTAACTCTAGCAGACTCAAATAGCATACCATTAAACTTACACTCACAACATACAGACATGACACAACATATAAAAAGCATAGACACCATCAAGCAATCACTCCATGGCAGGCATCCTTATGACCTGGCCCAGGATTTTGTTGACAAAACTGCGTCAAACAGCTGGTTAGATCTGGGATGCCTCTTTAGGGAGACGGAAGGATTCATGATTGCCAGGTCATAAATACTAAAAACTACAGAAAACGTATACTCAAAAATACAACACTCACAAATGACACATGCAGAAAATGTCACATCATGCCAGAAACTATACAACACATCACTTCTGGGTGCAAGCTCTTGGCACAGACAGATTATTTGCACAGACATAATCAAGTAGCAAATATAATACACCAAGAGCTTGCAAAGAAACACAAATTGGCAGACATCCACGAACCATACTACAAGTATATTCCACAGAGAGTATTGGAAAACAACACGCACAAAATGTACTACGACAGAGCCATAATCACAGATAAAACAAATTATCACAACAGACCAGACATCGCACTTGTTGACAAACACAATAAAATCACATACATTATAGACATAGCCATTCCAAACACTCACAATGTACAAAACACATGCACTGAAAAAATTAGAAAGTATACAGAACTCGCCCAGGAAATGAGGCATCTGTGGAGGATGGAAAGGGTGCTTATTGTACCTGTTTTTCTTTCCTGTAAAGGTGTGATACCACACACACTACACAAAAGCCTGGGAACATTACAATTGAGTAGAAATACATACATCACAATACAGCAGGCCACTATATTGAATACATGCCACATTGTTAGGAAATTTCTGAATACAGACACACATACTGACACACTAAATAAGTGTGTCAGTATGTGTGTCTGTATTCAGAAATTTTATATTCAAATATTCAAATATTTTAGTTTTATTTTGGTTGCTATGCCTTGACTTTGGTCCGGCATAGTACACATCCACCGGTGTGAACCAAGTATAACTCACAAAACCCAACATAATAATAAAGAAATGTATAAAGATGAATTTAATCATTTACAAAAATCACAAATATAATGTTCCTATAGTGTTATTGTAGTGGAGCTTCGATTATCCGACTGAATTGGGGACTCGGGTTGGTCGGATAACTGAAAAACTCGGATAACAGAAAAGAATGAAAAAATTCATTATTAGTATAGTATATTAGTATATCCCATGTATTTAGTATATTAGTATATGGCTCTTAACCTACTTCGCATTGAATTTTCATCGATGTTAAGCATAACAAAATTTTTTAAAAATAATAATCGTCACTATTGTATCGTTAACAATTATTTTTAAATTATTTTATTGCTCACAAAACAAACAACCACTCATAATTAGAAAATTAAATCTCCTTTAAATACTGGCCTCCCTTTCATGGTCGAGCCATTGTTGCCAGCTAAAACACACAAAAATTTAACAAAATTAATATTAAAGTAGCCAAGACATATCCAAATATTGTAGCGCAACATCACTAGCGGACATTTGAAATAGAACGGTCGGTTAATCGATTCCTACACTGTACGACACGCAAATTCTAGGTTGTGCTAAAAAGTAATAGCATACAGCTTAAGGTTACAATAAAAAATTTTAACCCAAATTTGTGTGCATTCAATCCCTTCATTATAAGAAATTTTTGTTTTAAACAGTTTAAGTAGACAAGTTACATACACTCGACATATAAGATAAAGGAATAGAGACACGTACCATAACAATAAATTTATATGAAAAAATTAAAATTGTTCAATTTTTTAAAGCCTATTTGCCCTACGATACTTCGCCTTATAAATATATTATACTAACAAACATATATATAATACATTAACTTATTATATCATTGCACTATTATTATAATAAAAAAATTAATAAACAGTGGCATTATACTCAGGGATGCACCATATATTCGTATTATATAGCCGAACAGTATAAACTAGTTGTTATTTTTTACTCTTTCTGGGTAGTTTTGCACGGTATCATGGGTCTAACCGACACATTAATAAAGTGTCTGATGTCTAACAAGTCATAATAACAATCATATGATTACATTGTTGTTCAAAGAAACAGAAGAATAAAACATGCTTTTCACAGTATAACGTCTTTTAAATGTGTTTGAAAAGAAAATGAATACAAAATGAATTTATGTAAACTATTTTACATTATTAATTAGAACTTATCTGAAGAAGAAAAATAAGTTAAAACATATTACTTATCTGGTTTACAACTTCGAGTGTTTGTCCTTCGCTGTCGATCGATTAACTAATCAATTTACAGCTTTATTTTTGTATGAATTTTGATTTATTTTCTGATGTTGTATTTAATTTACGACCAGAAAATAACTGATATCAAATAAATATCAACAATTAAAATTTTTTCATATTGTGTTGTACGTGTACGAATTACTTACTACAAGCCAGTGTACGAATTACTGATAAACATATCTTAAAATAATATATAAAAAACAATTATATTATAAGATAGTTACATAAAAAGTTAAATTATTATAAACAAAAATATTGATAACATTTTATATTTTGTTCAGAACCATTTTCTGCAATTATTGTTTCCAATTGCTGACATATAATTGCCCAGAGGTCATTTCGGGATGTTACATTAACCTGAAAAAAATATCACAACATTCTTTGCAATGCTATTAAATGTACCAGTATGTGTAATAAACATGAGATGATACTAATTACAGTATCTGTTTAAAAAATATTGAAAATTACTGCCAGAAATACAGATGGCATTTGACCTGTTACTCTGATGACACCAGTAATAAAAGTAAAAAAAAGAATGGAATATGAAAAATTAACGAAATAAAAATACAGTAGAGCCTCGATTATCCGAAGCAATTGGGGACTCGGGTTGGTCGGATAATTGAAAAGTCGGATAACCGAAAAGTATGAAAAAATCCATTATTAGCGTAGTATATTATTATATCCCATGTAATTAGTATATTAGTATATCGCTATTAACCTACTTCGCGTTGAATTTTTATCGATGTTAAGCCTAACAAAAATTTTTAAAAATAATATTGGTCGCTATTGTTTCGTTAAAAATTAGAAAATTAAGTTTCGTTCAAATACTGGCTCCCTTTTCATGGTCGAATGAGTATTGCCAGCTAAAACACGTAAAAATACTATTAAAGTAGCCAAGACATAGCCAAATATTGTAGCGCCACATCACTAGCGAACATTTGAAATTTGCCGACTAGGACGGTCGGTTAACCGAGGTGCCGGTTAATCGGTGGTCGGATAATCCAGCTTCTACTGTATAATATATTATTGAAGTGAAAGCATTATAAGTTTTAACTACTTTTTGTGTTGCATACTACTGGTACGTGTTAATGTTACAAGCATCCGAAACACTTTACAAGTCGGCCTTGATGTGATAAGCCCTGCAAATTGTTATACCCTATTTATTGGGTTATCTAATTCTGTCTAACACTTCATAGTGTCGATATGCCTGATTTCCTAGCTTTTATATGTGTCTATCGTAGGAGAATTCTAGACAAATAGTATATATTTTCCACATAAATTTTGCAAAAAGTGAATTATACATTTTTAAAAACTCAGCAGTGACCGACGACTATAGTCGTCAAGTGCGATCGTGTGACGGTGGTGAGCGACGGCTATAGTAGCAAAATAATTGTTTCCTCAAACAAAATTCGAATATTTCAATTAATCCTGTAAATATTTAATGCGCCATTATATTATATCAAGCCTAAATTTTACATAATTTGTAACTGTGATTAACAATATGATTTAAAAATATTTTTGATATAAACACTAGGCCGATATAAACACTATACAATTTTTCTAACATTTTCTGATAGAGTAATACATGATACTTTTTGTTATATTAGTCTAGCCATTTTCTACGTATACTTTCTATATTCACATCCATTTAGTTTCATTTAAAATCTACAAACAAATTAATTTCATAATAAAGAGACTACTTGCTAATTGAACTTTGCATTCTTTCACGTTGTTTTACATAATAGCACTAAATCAGTAGAGATTGTAACTTACAGACTTATAAACAATATAAAAAAAACATAAATGTTTCGAAGTTAGGACTATTTAATTATATGCACAAATAAATTAGTAAGCCTATAATATATACTTTCACTTATATCCAAGTATTATATCCAAAGATCAGTTCTCGCTAATTGTCGAAAATAAATTATTTTTCAACTTCTCTTTCTGTAGCATATTCTGAAACAAGTTTTAAATTCACAGTAAAATTTCTGCCTTATATCCATTAAAAACAGTGCATAATGTATCCATCCACGAAATAAAAATTTATCGCAGTGAACTTCGAAAAAAAAAAACGAGAAACACCAAGGAAATACTAAACCGAACTCTACGAAATCTGGCGCCAACTGATGCATATGGGATAGACTGAAAATACTCCACACGTGACAAAAGGTTACATTTTTCTGAATAAACGCTAAAAGTTTTGAAAAATTCTTCCATAAAACCCGATGAATTTAATTAATACGCAATAACTAAATCTGTTTAATAAAGATTAAAAATTTACCATTATAATTATGCAAATTACATATAAAAAAAGATCACTGCGCAAAATCTCCCGCGAATCATGTGATGACTGTAACGTCATGTGGCATTGAAACTTTCCTGCTAAACACTAAGAATTTAATATAATTATTTTATTAATCCGGACAAATTTAAATAATAAAAAATGTCTAGATTTGTTTAATAAAGATTAGTAATGAACTATAACAAATATGCAAATTACATATGAAACAGATCACTGCTGAAAATCTCCTGCCAACACCAAGAAATATAAAAAAATATGTTTGAAATTTAATGTTTCTGTAGAAATTAGTAAATTGTAACAAATTTCATCAATGACAAAAGAATAAATTTCAGCTTACATACACTGTACAATAAATGATTATTTCTTCGGAAGAGTCGTTATACACTAATAAATAATAATTATTTAATAATGCTTTATCCATTTTAAGTGAATACACGTATTGTAAAAATTAAGCTATTTAATTTGGCTTTTATTATTTAGAGTTTCCGAACATTTTACTATAAAATTCATTTTATTCCACAGAAACAAAAATAAGCTATTAAATATAAACAGGACAATACAATTATTTTCACGTAAATTGAGTGTAAATACAGAAAAAAAAAACGAATTTTAACAAAATTGGAACGAATGAGCTGACTTCCCTCTAACAGAGCTTAGAATTTATAGTCATTTTTTCTTGGTTGCTATTTCGACTGTTTTTTGTTGGTAAAAAGTTAATGTTTTAGGTACATATTCTTAAGGAAAGAAGATGAAAGTTTCGAAATATAATATTCAAACGTAAAAATATTCTTATTGTCGATGTTAGAAATGTATATATTCTTTCGATATTTGAAATAATATCGTGACAAAAACATTAGATATATGAAACACGGGCCATAAACAACTTCTTTCTGTCAAATAAATTATGGATTAAACAGGTTTATTTAGAAAAATCTAATTGCGAATAACTGACGTTAAATATACAGAGGGTACAGTATACTTTTTATCTGACAGTATATGCATTTACAAAATAACAGAATTTTCAGTTTTATACACAATACTAGTGTGGGTAGCCTGAGGTAGGACGAGGTCGTACCTCTTTTTGATAGGCAACAGTTCGGTGAGAACTGCCCACTGGTCAGTGGATGGCTTAGAAAATGCTTTTTCTATCCCGGAAAGTCGGGACTCTTTTGTCAGGTCGAGTGGAGGAGGTGAGAGGGGTCGTCGGTAAAGTGTGAGCGGTACTCGAAATAAATACGACTTTTAACAACCAAACAACATTTATTGAGACGATAACATAACTAACATAAATACATTGAGCTTATCTCGAGCGGACAGTGGAGGGAAACGCGCCGAGAGAGAGTTTACATTAATGGGTATCATACCTCTACGATGTGGGATCGGACGGTCAAACGTTTTCTAACCGGATCGGACAAGTTGTCTTGAGGAACGGACGGCGGCGATGAGGATCGGCACGGGTTTCGGCGATCCCGAACGGTAATGACGGATTGTGTTCACGGACGGCGACGACGGACCCCCTTTTATCGTCGTCTCCCCTCTTTTATCCCTCTCGTCACGTTACTGGGTTTCACCAATCAGCGATTTTTAGGATAAGTTCCTCATGAATCATTTTTCGGTTTCCCGAGAGATAGGAAACGACTCCGTGGGAAGGAAATGTATATATCCTTTTTCGTAAAATTTTGAAAAATGAAGTTTTCTTTGTTTAACTTCAATAAAGATATTTAATTTAATTGGAGCTCCTTTATTTAATTTTATTTTATTCTGTTCGACCCTCACACTAGCTTACCCGTCGCGCATTGCTGCAATCTCAGAAGAAAGGAAATTCAAGCAAACTCGTTATGATAAAATTCAATTTACATTTTATTATACTTATTGAAACTTATTATTATTATTCATTTTCATCGGGAAACATTTCAAAGTGTCGTTTCAATTCTATTTATTTATTGGAGTGTTTGTGGATACACGATATTTTTTGTTTTTCCGTCTGGTGCGTACACGAATAAATCGGAAAGTTTTTCGACGCGTGAGCCGCAACATACAGTTGTCCATGCGAGAAGCATGGATTCTCCAAATTTAGCCCACACACTCGCTGCGATTGTCAGAAGTGCGATATTCCCCATTTATATACAGTATATATTTTTAAATGCTTTATAATTTTAATTATTTAATTGCTCCTTCCTCTCTTCCTTGGCATGTTGTGAAATTTCTAATAGTTCGATAATAAACCGTTTTATTGTAATTTGTCTTTTCAAATTATTAGATGATATGAAAATTTGGAAAAGGAGATCCCTAGATCAGTAAAATAGACGAATTTCCTTCTACAACTTCGGTTGTTGTTGTTCGAAATACAGTTAAAGTTTTAACAAAGTTCGAGCGTAATTAGCAAAAAAAAAGTTGAAATAAAGTGATTAAACAAACATTATTACGAATATCGTAAATAACAAATGTGTGAGGGACGAACAGACCCACAATAAAGTGTTATTTTAAATTTTAATTATTGGATACAAGTATCTATCAAATTTGCCCCAATAGGACGTGCCCCATAATATTTGCGCAGCACCTAAGAAAGGACAGCGACATAAGAAGTAGGCAATATTTTATAATGCCCACATAGAAGTTGCGCT
>NW_019384588.1:557945-680732 GCF_000671375.1 Centruroides sculpturatus | reverse complement strand
TCTGCTATGTACATTTGAACCTTTCATTTGGACATTTCATTTTTTTAAATCAAATGAAATGTCCACACATGAAGTCTGCTATGTACATTTGAACCCAAAGACAAACGTTAAGTGATTCGAAAACACTGGTTAACTTGAAATATCACTGCTGAATGGAGTAAATTTTGTTGTTGTTTACTTTACATTCAGTTTGCACTGTGTCATTTATTTAAAAAAGGAACCAATGGTTGAATACCGATACTATTTATATGTATATTTATTTTTTTGTTAGAAGTAGTTAATGATTTTATTCAGATATTTTATTCCTTAATAAAAGACAGGAAATAGAATGCCACATTCAAAAAGAATACAAAATTCCGTTTTGTATTCTTTACTTGTTATATTCTGTACTGTCTGAAGAAAAAGTAATAGATCCAGAAGAATCAAAGGAAGCTAACTCATTAATTATTCAAATTTTTAAATACTTTTTATTAACGTGCACAATGACTGTATTGTGAATGGTCAAATACACCATAGTTGCCATCATAAATGTTTTTCAAAACCTTGTATGTAAATTCAAACAAATTTTAATTTTTGCATCAATAGGGAGGGCTTAAGCCCCTGTTGTTCCCTAGAATCTGCATCTGTAAAGTGTTGCTTTATTTTATTAATCAAATCAAATATAAAGAAATTATAAAAATTCCATCATAAAATTTTCTTTAAAAGGAAGCTCACCGCCTCCATCAAATAAAGAAATAAGATTATATGGAATGCGGTTTTGCCCATTTACTAAGAGAGTCCGTCTAGTCCTAACAGCCAAAGACATTCCGTAAGTTGTGTAAAGAAACAATTAAAATGTTTTTAATATCCAAAATGAAATCAATTTCTTTTAATAGTTATGACATGATTAACATTAACTTAAGAAGCAAGCCCGAATGGTTTTTAGAAAAAAATCTTTCCGGTAAAGTTCCTTTGTATGACGAAGGAGGAAAATTGCTAACCGATTCTGTTATAATATGCGACTATCTCGACGATGCATTTCCAGATAAAAAACTTTATCCCAGTGATCCATATCTAAAAGCAAAAGACAAACTGATGCTAGAAGTGTTTGGGAAGGTAAAAACTTAACATTGTAACATGAATGCTTATTAATAGGAAAATCTGCACTTTAAAAACAAATCTTTTTCAGATATTAGGAAAAATATCCAAAGTTCTTCATAATGAGCTAAAGGAAGAGGAATTTCCACAGTTCTGGTCAGATATAATGGAACCATTGACACAATATGAAAGTGAATTATCATCTAGAGGTTCATATTTTGGAGGTAAATATAATTTAAAAGATGAATATGTTATACATTGCAGTAGAAACATGTTTATATTTTTATTTTTAGGAAAGACACTGGGAATGCTGGACTATTTAATTTGGCCCTGGTTTGAGATCATTCCTGCACTCTATTTAATTCGTCCTCAATTAACAAAATTTCCTAGTGAGAGTTATCCTCTTCTTTCGAAATGGATAGAAGACATGACTTTGAATAAGTCTGTGAAAAGCGTGGCTGTGGATCCGCAGACTTATGCGGGATTCTTGGCAACATTGTTGAAAGGTTGTCCCAACTTTGATTATGGATTGTGATACGAAATTTGATATGAAGAAAGAGGCATATTTTAAATAAGGGGCAGTTATTTTATTTATATAAAATAAAATATTTATAGAATTTCTGGAATGGAACAAAGACAATAAATTCTTACTGTGATCATTAAATTTGAATAGAAAATTCATTGTATTTCAATGGATGGAATGAGAAAATCGTTTTTTTTTTTTTTTTTGTGTTTAAGTATCCGATAATCATTCAAATATTTTACTTAGCAATGGTACAAAACTTATTTGTAAGGATTTGTTGTCAATATTCTAATTTTTGATTGAAATTATGTTTACATTATATACAATAAATATTCATGTTTTTGAGCAACTTGTGTGTCAAACAATTACTAATTTATCAAATGAGATTGTACAGTGTGAATACATAAATAATTAAATATTACAAAATTTGCTGCTACAAAAGAGATACATTCAATAATGATAAATGCAGCAACTGAACTTATATACATATGTGATGATAATGATAAAAAAATATTTGTACATATAATAAAGGCCAATAGTGATTTTCAAATGATTTTTAGCCTAAGAAACGCTCATCTATTAGTGCTTTTTTTACTAAATTTCTTTTTCCAACACTTTGTCTTATAGATTTAATTATCTGGAATGAAAAGGTTTATTAAGAGAAATAAATTTAATATCTTAATAAAAACTGAAAAGCATACCTTTGCTATAATAAATGTTACGATTGCAGAATATACATAATCTTCGGCCACCATGTCGACAATTGTAAAGAGCATAACTTCAAAAATAACTATAGTAACTTCTTGGCCACGAAATAAAATATTATCAAATGAGTAACCATTATCTACAAAAGAAAGACTTTTTAAATTAGTTGTGTATAGTTTCTCACAATGTACATAAATTATTTTGCATATCCTAAATATCTTGATACTAATATTCATTTAAATCATTAAAATCAAACATTATCTATAAATTTCTTTTTTAGATTTTTACCAACAAAATCAAAGAATGATAAATAACAAATGCACTAAAATATAAATATCCTAATAACTTTATTAAAGCCCAAGTTATACTAAGCATTCATATTGCATCACATATTTAAATATTGGATCTATTTTTAAAATATTCAATTTATAAGAGCAACAGTGAAATTCATTATTATATTAATTTATTTCTTATAGAATATTTATCTTAAATAAATAAGTAATGCAATTAAATTGATATGTTATAACTCAAAATTCATAATATTTACCATTGTAAAAACATCCCCTGTCTGTATTTTCAATGAATTCTACATCTAAGAGACTTTCCAGAAATAATTTGTCCTTGATGACATAATCCAAATCTTTAAATGCCTAGATTAAAAAATTTTAAACATTTTAAATAGAAAACTTGTACTGTTATTTTTGAAATAAAAAAATTTCAAATAATTTTACATGTTCTATGAATCCAGAGAGGAATTTCTTCACCATATGATAAATATTAGCGACTTTATCGATATCGGCCCTGGAAAGTCGGCCGCCAGCTATAAATGACAAAGAATGTTAAAATATCTTTTTTAATAAATAATATAATTTTGATAAATTGTACTTGCCTCCTTGCATCCTATCGGCTGCTTGACTATACTGAAATTAAGATAAAATATATTAGTATTTAATTATTATTATTTTTAAGTGTTAATGTGATACATGACAGACCGAATTTAATGGAAGAAGCAAATGTTCATATTGTTCTCTAACAAGAGCAGGCAAAAACATTTGAAATGTTTGTTGTTCTGTATTTGGTAATAATCCGCGATGCCCACATAGATCTTCCTGCAATTGTGTCAATGAAAATTTCATTAAAAACCAAGTATCTTCTTTACTCATATTTAAATATAAATAATTATACATATATATTTATAATATAAAAACCAAATATTGCTCAAAATAGCAGTAAAAATCAAAATTAAAAAAATGTGATAGGTCTGAAATATAAAGAAAAAGCCATTATTTTAATTTTATAGACTAGAAGTATGAAAATTAATGTAATTTAAAATATTAATTTTTTTTCAGCATTAGTTTAAATTTAATGACCTTTCAAAGTTAACCCTGTGTTTTTTGGTTTGGAAGAACCCAGATTTTCTTGAATTTATGCATTAATTTGTATAAAAACATTTATTTACAGTATTGACCTGAAATAAACAACATTCAATCAATTACAAATAATAGCTAAATATCTGAACAAACTTTTCTGAATCCATCTCTTAACTGTCTTGCTGTGGTTTCCTTATATTCTAAACCACAGGTTCTCAAACTTATTTTGACCACTGCCCACTTTGAGATTAAAAAAAATCTAGTGCCACCATATTTTTTAACTTACCTTTTTACATTACCATCTGCTGCATATCTTAAAAACAGTTATTGCAAATATAATGTTTAAACATGCATTATTATATGGATAGGATAGATAGGGATGTGATAGATAGGGGATCTCAGAAATAGGAATATCCACTTTGATCTCAGAAATAGGAATATCCTATTTCTGAGATCAAAGAATGTTTCGATGAGAAGAAATAAAACTCATATTTAATCACTGAGCCTTCTACTGCCCCCTGAAAGCCTCCAGTGCCCACAAGGGGGCATTATTGACCACTTTGAGAAAGGATATCCATCAATGTATGAAGCCAAGACTAAACTCTGTCAACCATTCTCTGCACTTCAAATGTCTGTCATCAGAACTTTCTCCTTTCACTCTTTTTCACTTTAAGGAAACGCCCAATTTCTGCATAAACTCAATAATTACAGGTCAAAAACACTATCAAATCACAAATTTCCATATTCTTCTCTTAGCTTAAAATTCTTCAACATTTGGAAAAATGAACTCACCCTTAAAAGCTCTTGAATTCAGTCATAAAATCCTATTCTAGGATTTTTCATATAATTCAAGTAGTTTGTTTTTCAAATTAAACTTGTTTGATTCTACATATGATTACCACAGAATCTTAACAACATTGTTCACAAATAACAACAAAAAACTAATTTAGTGGATTATTAATTTTAAGTGTGGCCCATAAAATAAAATGGGCCAACCTTAAACCTTATCTGTAATTATATATAATATGTTATGTAATCCTTTAATTTCTAATTATGTTTTTGTTATTTTGAGAAAAAATAACAAAAACATTGTTCAATGTCAATCCAAAATAAACTTTGTAAGTTACAAACTGCAAGCACCTCTTATTAAATACTTAATAAATAATTTTTCAATATATCATACATATTTGAAAAATAGATATCTTACATTTTTAGATTAATTAATTAAACTATGTTATATTAAATAAGTACTTTTTGTAAAAAAATCAAATATGTTTTCTTTCAGAAATTTTCTAGTTTTGATGGAAGATCTATTTACAATTTATAAAGGTTAACAGTATTATAAGTAATACATATCTAAATGATGTAAACTTTTCAGCAAATTTATTAATGAATTCTTTATAGCAACTGCAACTCTATGAACAGATTTTAAAATTAATTATCATGTTGTTATGGTAAATTTAATGATAATTTTACAAATGCTGTATGCAATTATAAAACTATGTCATAATTCTATTTTAATCTTCAAACCCTTAATTGATTAAGTAGTGTAACAATTCACATTTTAAGGAGATGCTCAAAAGTATTATTTGTTAGACAATGAAGAATATATGTTTTGGTATTTCTGTTACTTATTAAATGTACATTTTTTTAAACATCTCTAATACAAAATTTCACACACTGTAAAAAGTGTCGCACATTACCAGGGCTGCTGCATACACTCCAGGTTGAGAACCCCATTGCTCCAGGGTACATTATTCTACAGAAAAACATTTTTATACTTTTCCCCCAAACTTTAAGGAATTGCTATTATTCTTTCTGTTTAACTTGGTTGGAAAGAGTGTACTCTGATAACTAATTTTTTTGTCTAGACATTATGAGAAAATTTTATAAACTGTGCTTTCTTTTCTATGGGGCTCAAGCCGGGAAAGCCAGCCCCCATTCCTAAAGATTGAAATTAATTCATTGATATTGTTCTGAAAAACAATTTGACAAATAGAAAATGATCTATTGATTATCAATACAATAGTAGCATTGTTTGATTTTGTTCATTTACTTCATTACATTGAAACTAATCCTTGCACATTATGTGATTTCTGGTAAAAATTCTGAACTTACATAAAGATTTTCTGTGATGCTAGCAGTTTTCATAACCAATACAAAAAGGTATTCTGATTATAAATAAAGAATTATTAGTATTATTTTTTGTTTTTTTCCTGAATGAATCTCTTTCTCATCATCTCTTTTGTAAATATGTCAAATTTTCAATATAATTCTAAATATTATGATTTTCTAAGAAGTAATTAAAAAATTAAAATTCTATCATCATTAATTAAGAAAACAAAAATTGGAAAAATAATAAGTAATTTTTTCAAACATGTTTTGTTTTTATGTTCTTCCAACTTTCAAAATTATAGTATTTGACAATTTCTGGATACATGAAAGGTACTATAATTTTTAGAATATACAGTTGTATCCAATATATATATATATATAGGATTCAGCAGTCCTTTTGAATAAAGTTGATTCTGTAGATTTTTAATTTTTTCAAATGAATTTATAAATTTTTAAAAAATTCTAACCACTAAGAAATATGAACTGTGTTATATAATGGATACTGTCTTGAAATTTAAACTGAAGCATTATTTATGAAGAATATCAGAAGATTAAAAATGAAAACAAAATTCAAAATATTATTTATTTACTTATACATTAAAATTACTCAGTTAATCAGAAATCCTAACATATTGATGGTTATAGTTATTTGACAAATTCTTATATAGTTTTTTTTGTTTTATATAATATATATTTCTATATTAGGATTCTTTAATTCTTGAAACAATTTTAAAAAGCTGATGTTATAAGAAGTTAAAACTTAAACAATAATTGTCATAATATAATTTTGAAGTGAGTACATACCTCTTCTCTTCTCAAAAGATCATGCATTTCTCTCATGTTAACATCTGCTCGACCATGGGCAGAATGGCCATGAATATAGTAACCAAACTGCCTTGCTGACATAACAAAGACACTGATCTATAAATCATAAGATTGTTGAAAATGGTCAGTTAATTAACAGAAACATAATTTAAATACTTACATTACTAACTGAGCAAAGGTCAACAAATTCTTGGAGTTTATCTTGAAAAAAACGTTCATATATCAATTTACGTAAGAAAATCTGAAAATTAATTTTTTATGTAATAAATATAATTAAATTTAAACCATAATTTATTTTATTTAAATATACCTGAACTGTTGCCAAAATGATATAAGTACACGATCCCACCGAGAATCTGCATATAAAACTGTATGGAACATTGATATGTACATTTTCTGATGAGAAATTGGTCAAAGGATCAGCATGTGCAAAGTTTTCAAAACCAATTCCCTACAGAATATAAAAAATTTAATATTTTAAAACAAATTTTATTATTTATTTACTTAAAAAGGTAATGTAATACCTTAAGAAAAAATAAAACAGCCATAAGATGAAAACCCAACTGGACTCTTCTTAGGCACTGTATTTCACACCATTCTTTGGCAACAAAATAAGTTCTCCAAATACTAACAGCTGGTGAGTCCAAATTTTTTTCACCGTTTATTTTATCTTTTTTTGTATTTAATGCAGCACTGACTTCTCCAGTACTTCTTTCATTTGATTTTGGAGATGTTAGTTTTGTTGTTAAACCATGCACTTGAGGTCTTTCCCAATCAATAAAAAATATATCAACTGTACACTGAACTGATAAAATATGGATGAGCTGCAAAAACTGATGGAACAACATAATTAAAATTTTATAAGTTATATCTAATAATAAAATCTTACACATTTATTATAGAGATATTATTTTGATCAGGGCTGTGGAGTCAGTAAAAAAACACTTAACTCCAACTCCTGATAATTTTAGTAGGCCAACTCCGACTCCAGCAAAATTAAATACCAAGTAATTTTATGGGGGAGCAGAGGTGCTCATAGAGGGTTATCCTACTTTGAACTCAAAAGGAGCCCTGGGCATTTATCCAAATATTTTTATAGTTTGTATTTTTAATATTTAACTTATATAGTTATTTGTATAAAAAAAAATTAATTTTTAACAAATATTTAATAAAAGGAAAAAGGAGGAGCGATAAAATTCTACATCTACATATCTTTATTCTACAGCTTTTGCACTTCAATTTCACCCTTCCTGAAAAGTTTGTCTAAGTAAAAAGTGTGTGATCTAGCTACTTCAGCCCATTGTTCCGAAAAGAAAAATATATATTCTGATAAATTAGTCTGGCTCATTCAAAAAAATAGAGTACTTTTTAGAGTGGAAATAATAAAGGAATGAATCAAAAATATTCAAATTCAATTGGGTCAAAATAATTTAACTAATAAACACAAATACTACAAAGAAACTATTGATACATATTTAATAAATTAAATTGTTGCATTTTTTATTTAAAATAAATGAATTATAAAAAATACAAAAACATTTTAAAAAATTATTAAATATAAAATAAATTTTCTTTCATTTAAATAAAAAAAACTAAATTAAATTTAAAATGCCAGAGTCAGAGTCAACACATTTTTCCCGACTCAGACTCCACAGTCCTGGTTTTGATACATATTAATTACAAACTATTTAAAACTTCGTAAGGTTGTTTAATTACATATTAATGATCTATTTACAGGGTTCATACTCAAATTTTTGTTTTAAATTCCATGACTTTCCCTGACCAACTCTATACAAATTCCCCAATCTTCAAATTCCTTACAGTATAGCATATTTACAAAATAAAACAGCATTTGACTTACTATGCACATATGCTATTACTTCTTGAACTTTATAATTAGTTGTTTTTTCAAATTAATAGCTATGTATTTTTTATAATTGCCAAATTATTAAAACTAAAATTAAAATGTTTTATTAAATTAAAGAGGTTTATTCTATTGTTAATCCACAATCATAAATCTATGTAGCTTTGAAAAAAAGAAAAAAGCAGTTTATTTATTTATTACTCATTAACAAATCCCATATAATCCATGTACAAAAGTATATATTCATTAAATTTAGCCCTTAATAAATTTCCTGGACTTTATAAAATATTAATAAACTGGAAAAAAATCAGAAATTGTTTTGTTATGCAATCAAAATTATTAAAATGAAAAATAATATATAATTTTAATTTAAATAGCATTATTTAACATTTTTTTGTACTTTAAATCTTTTAGAAAATTTTGTGTATGCTTGGGAGAAATTTTCAGTCCTGAAAACATTCTGCACCCCTTTTTATAAGTTGCATTGCACCATATTACTTGCTGCTTACAGACAACTACACTTAGTCAAGTATATTGTCAGAAAAAAAAACAAAGAATTTAAGGAGGAAAATTCCCTAACTTTTCCTGATTTTTCAGGTGTGGAGAAACCCCATATTTATGATAATAAATGCAAGAATTTTTGGTGTGTTAATTCAATTATTTTAGTCATGCATAAATTATCAAATAATTTAATTATTTTAAAAATATTACCTTCATAATAAATGCAAAAATAAGATAAATTTTTATTTTTCTTTCTTGTTCTACTGTTGGTAAAAACAAATGAAATACATCTTGTTTCTGAAAATACATAATTTCATAAAATAATTATTTAAAACTATATAAAAAAATTACTTTATTTACACAATAATTTATACTTTACTTTAAATAGTATCATCCAATTAAGTGAACAGGCAATCATTACTATGAAGAATATAGTTGAAAGATTTCCACAAGCAAAAATAAGTAATTTGCCCAAAGCCTAAAATAAACATTTTTGAAATTTGTAAATTTTTATATTATTATTGACAAATGCATTAATACAATCTTAACTTACAGCTAAGTCAATTACTTCTCTTCCTGATCTTCTAGACCATCCCCATGTTTGAATGGCTGACCATAAAATACTGAATCCACTCAAGACACCAATAGCTATCTAATTTTAAATACTTTAAAATATTTTTTACATAAAAAAGATAATATCAAAAAATTTGTTACAAGGCTTACAGATATATCTTCGAATATCTTTGTTTGATCCATTGAATAATTAACAGCAAAAATAGTCTGAAATTAAAATATTAATTTTAAAATAACATATTTATTATTTAAAAAACATATATACATACATATGTTTGCATATTAATAGCAATTTTATTTAATACTAACAGGAACTGGTTCATTTTTGTAATAATCATCTGATGTTAATTCTGCATATTCGATCGTCAGCAGGGGTGGAAGAATAGTTCCAACCTTTCCATCCTTTTGTGATTTGATACTTTAAAGAAAATTTTGATTGATTAATTAAATTAAATAATTAATAAATAAAAATAAATGATACATCCAGATTCTTATTGGGCTACATATGGCTAATTAATTAATACAATATGAAGCAATTTGGACTAGAAATACTTGGTTAAGCCACCATCTCAAATTAATTTAATTCTAATTTATTAAATTTAACACAATTTTAATTGTCAAATTTAACATGAGATGGCATATGGCCTACCTTTAGTCTATATTGTATGATATTGTATTAATTAATTAGCCACATTGTAACCTGATATAAGAATCTGGCTGTATCATTTGATTAATAACATTTATTGGATTTGATTTTATTTGTAATTATAATAAATAAGATTAACAATAATCTTAACATACTCTAATGTTATATGAGAAGCATATCTGAAAACTTTTGCAATTTTTTTCTTCTTTTGAGTTGTGACTTGTGCACTTTCCATTCCAGATAATGGATCTTGTAAAAAAAACCGTCTTACCAGTTGCCATTTAGAAACATCTGGATCTAAAAGATGAAATTAATTAAATATATACTGAATAAATGTCAAGTAAAAACAAAATAAACATAAATTACCTTTATTTACAGGATTGTCTTCATTTCTGTAGTTTAAAATACGTACTGGTACAGGATATATTAAATTATGTTCTAATGATTCATTTGCAGCTAAAACTATGATATGTTAAGTACACCATAACAGAATATGTATAAAATAGATTTTTGTATTTCAACAAATAAAATAACTAAACTTAAAACTGGTCACACAACTGATTTAAATTTATTATTTTGAATCCTTCAGCAAGTATTTTGTTGTAAACATACTATCATTGAAAATAAATCAGTGTAAAGTTTTCTGAATATCCATGTAACATTCTATCTATTAAATTCATCAATTTATGTCATTCAACTACATGTATAAAGTATATTAAAAATCTTGATATCATAGAAATTACTGGTAATTACAATTACCATAATTTTAAAAGCAAAAACACACCAATCACGCATACTCTAGCATACAAATTTTAATGTAAATGCAAGTGTTTTCAGCCATACTTAAGGGTCTTACTCAGGTAAGAGAACCTTTCTATAAATCAAATAAATTACAAAACTTTCAAAAATGGAACATTCAATATGTGCTCTGATGCAAGTTAAAATTTTTTAAAATTTTAACCTGCATTTGTGTTTATATTAAAATTTGTGTGTTGGATATATATGATTGGTGTATTTTTGCTTTTGATCAACAGTTCCAGCTTTTGTATGACTAACTTCTGGGTATTGAAATGAAGTATGTTATCTGCAGATTTTAACTTGTAATTTTACAAACTCATTTAACAGCCTTTCCTTTGTCTAAACTTACCAAGAGCAACTTTAAAAAAATGTGAAAAAGTCTTTGTGTACTGCACCTATCATTAAACTTTTTCTCAACACAACCAAAGCCATATATACCTAGTAAACATTGCCTTTAGTTCTTTCCCTTTCATTATCTGTAAACCAATTTATACTTTAATTGATATTATTAGACAATCCAATTTGAACTTGTATCTTAGGCTGATAAATTTTTGATAATTTGCCCCGCTATATAAAAACTCTCAACTATTTGAATTCAACTGTTAATTTTATTATATGTTAGTTCTTTGTAGCAAATAATAACTAGGCAATTGATTTGTAGTTCATGTGCAATTTTTTTAAACTTTCATATGTAGTACAGCAATCATTCCTGCCAGGTCACTCTTAAAAAGAATGAAGTCTATTATAGATATTATTGACATAAAAAATCTTTTTTATGTAATTCTTCTAGCGATTATTAGCATTTATTATTATTGTGTTGGTGGAGTGTATCTTACACAGCAAATACACTGATGCCTAGTGCTATGCCAGACAGCAACATAACTAGGGGAGCAAAGGTGGACACTAAAACGAACCTGTAGAATTAAAAACCATTAAACTCACTGGATGGTGCATTGATAATTCGTGTAAAGAATAAGTGCTGTTTAAATGAATGAAATTGTATTGTAAGAAACAGGAAATCATTCAAGAAATTTTACTGGAAGAATTTTAAAATAGCAATTTAAAAGTCTGTTCCGAAAATTTTGAAAGGAATATATGGAAAATGTAACTACTGAGGCCTTAAATGTTAAAATGTAGTGGCATACAGGATTATGTTATATTAAAGGTGTTTTACTTTGAAATTGTGTGATTATCTTCCCTCAATACAAGTCCTATTTCACAAGAACATCCAAAGTGGACAAAGGCATGATATATAAGTAATTAAGGACAAGAAGCATGTATCAAAAAAACCATAAATTTTTTTTGTAATTGATGTTGAATCAGGGCCACCAGATATGATGTTTGCCTCGGACACCAAAATTGTTTGGCATGGCTCTGATGCCAAACCAAAGTCAAGGAAAAACTACAGAAAATAGTTTTATGTGCTGTTTGTATATGTATTGTAAATTAACACAATAACTTAATTAACTGAAATGTTAAAATATTTTATTCTCAACAATGTAAATAAAAAACAAATTCAGCATAAATGAAATATATGCAGGTTAATTTAAGATCATTTAATAAAGCCATTAAGATTTTAAATAATAATTATTTGTACTAAGCATGTAGATTAGTTCATATCAGAAAAATCATCATTAATGAGTTTAATTACTTTCTTAGTCAAAATGATTTAACATTTTAGCATAATACAATCAAAATTAACTAAAATTTATATGAAATGAATTATCATATTAAATTTGATATTTCTTTTATAATATATTTGCAACTTTTTTGAATTTGTTAATTCAAAATTGAAATAATAGATTTATTGGCATGTGTATATCTCAGAAAATATAATAAAATGTGTCTGTTTTACTTTGCAATGAAGTGATGATTCAAGACATCAGACTATCAGAAAGAAAGAACTGGGAAAAGAATATGATAGAACAATTGCAAGGAATATAACAGAAAATGAACGGGCTAAATAATGCACTATATAAATCATGAAATAGTGTAAACAACATTTGCCAAGTTAATGTCTTGAATTGAGAAAGTGTCAAATGAATGTTTGATGTAATATTTAATAACTTATATTTTAATAAGTTATTAAATAAAAAGACTTAAATAAAGGATATTGGCAAACTGAAGATCAGGTTTAATATAAAAAACAAAAGCAAATGATTATGTAAGCTGTGCATCATGCCAACAGAAGAGAGTTGTAAATCCAAAACACATTAGCAAACAAATGTATAAAAGATATAGTACTGAATAAAGTGGATGTGTCAAGAGTCTGATGTTTTAAATCATCACTTGACTGTGAAATAAAACAGACACTAAAAATAAAGACACAGTTTCAACAAAAGGAAAGATAATAAAATGTATTTGAATGTAAATATACAATAATTTTGGATGTAAAAAGTAGTTTAAAATAGTATTAATTAATGCTTATTAAATGCAAATTCTATTACATTGCAAATTAATTAAAATTGGAAAAAAGAATAGGATAGTACATATTAAAGGATACGTAATTCATAAAAAAATAAATTAGCATTGTTCCAAAGATCTTGTGTTCTCATTTTACACTAAAATATATAAAAATTAAATTCAAAAAATTAAATTTCAAATAACTAAACAAGGTAACTGTAAATATAGTATTTGAGCAAATTCTACTTAAAAACTAAAATTATTGATTATTTTAACTTACACTGATATGAAAAGCTGTCCCAAAAGTTAACATTGGTTCTTGTGTACTTCCAGGAATTCCACAAAACTAGAGAGACAAATAATTATAAAATTCTGTATAATTTTAAAAAAATCAAACTATTACATTGATATAAGAATAAAAAAATATGACTTTAATTATTCTTGCTTTTATTAATCATTATTAACTATAAAATCTAATTTTAAATTTCTAAATTATTGTAATCAGCATGTAAATAATCTGCTAACTATATTTGATTATTCATCAACTTATTCTAATAGTTAATAACTTTTTAAACTAATTTAAATTGATTAATTGAATTTAGAATGAAGTAATAACAAAATAATTTTGAATAAGGCTTGAATTTCTAATTCTCACAAATCAAATGAAAATATTATTGATTATGTTATCTGAATATTTTCATCAGATCCTTGCTGCCATCTCATATTAAATTTAATAATTATAAATAATAATTTTTAATTTAGAATTATTCATTAAAATTAATACGAGATGGCAGCATAACTGCCTACCTCTAGTCAAATTATTTAATTTCTAATATTTAATTATAGCTTTACATTGCCTAAGAATTTGGCATATCATTTGGCGTGTTTATTATATAATGGGCTATGGTTGTTGATGTTTATATGTGTGAACACAAGTTTGAAAAAAATGTGCGATCACAAGCGACACTAAGATGCTAGTGGAACGAGTGCTAAACACAGACTGATGGAGCATGCGCACAATCTGGGACTTCCCCTCTCCTTGTCACTTGTTATGCAAAACATCACTCATTAAGCAAGTCATTTTTTTTTTTACAATTTGTTTTGATCATTATGCAAGGTTTCACTCTATGATTTGTAAGTGTAATTATAAATTCAAATGTAAAATTAGGAATTACAATTAAAAAACTGTCAGGTGTAGCAATGCACAGTTTGATGAGTTTAAAATATTTACTTCCAGTGTGGATTGATAATTGAATTGTCCATTTTTCATTAGTTAAGTATGATCATTTGATTTTTGCTTCAGAAGAAATCATTTTATATGATACAAAAGTTACATAGAAAGCAGACTTTGCAGTGAAAACATGCAGTTAAATCAGATAATATTGAATAATTTGAGTAAAGATAGAAATTCTTTTAANTTATATAGTTTTTTTTGTTTTATATAATATATATTTCTATATTAGGATTCTTTAATTCTTGAAACAATTTTAAAAAGCTGATGTTATAAGAAGTTAAAACTTAAACAATAATTGTCATAATATAATTTTGAAGTGAGTACATACCTCTTCTCTTCTCAAAAGATCATGCATTTCTCTCATGTTAACATCTGCTCGACCATGGGCAGAATGGCCATGAATATAGTAACCAAACTGCCTTGCTGACATAACAAAGACACTGATCTATAAATCATAAGATTGTTGAAAATGGTCAGTTAATTAACAGAAACATAATTTAAATACTTACATTACTAACTGAGCAAAGGTCAACAAATTCTTGGAGTTTATCTTGAAAAAAACGTTCATATATCAATTTACGTAAGAAAATCTGAAAATTAATTTTTTATGTAATAAATATAATTAAATTTAAACCATAATTTATTTTATTTAAATATACCTGAACTGTTGCCAAAATGATATAAGTACACGATCCCACCGAGAATCTGCATATAAAACTGTATGGAACATTGATATGTACATTTTCTGATGAGAAATTGGTCAAAGGATCAGCATGTGCAAAGTTTTCAAAACCAATTCCCTACAGAATATAAAAAATTTAATATTTTAAAACAAATTTTATTATTTATTTACTTAAAAAGGTAATGTAATACCTTAAGAAAAAATAAAACAGCCATAAGATGAAAACCCAACTGGACTCTTCTTAGGCACTGTATTTCACACCATTCTTTGGCAACAAAATAAGTTCTCCAAATACTAACAGCTGGTGAGTCCAAATTTTTTTCACCGTTTATTTTATCTTTTTTTGTATTTAATGCAGCACTGACTTCTCCAGTACTTCTTTCATTTGATTTTGGAGATGTTAGTTTTGTTGTTAAACCATGCACTTGAGGTCTTTCCCAATCAATAAAAAATATATCAACTGTACACTGAACTGATAAAATATGGATGAGCTGCAAAAACTGATGGAACAACATAATTAAAATTTTATAAGTTATATCTAATAATAAAATCTTACACATTTATTATAGAGATATTATTTTGATCAGGGCTGTGGAGTCAGTAAAAAAACACTTAACTCCAACTCCTGATAATTTTAGTAGGCCAACTCCGACTCCAGCAAAATTAAATACCAAGTAATTATGGGGGGGCAGAGGCACTCGTAGGAAGTACCCTACTCTGAACTCTGAAAGGAGCCTGGGCATTTACCCAAATACTTTTATTGTTAGTATTTTTAATATTTAACTTACATTAATATTTATTTGTATAAAAACATTAATTTTTAAAAATACAAATATTTAATAAAAGGAAAAAGGGGGAGCGATAAAATTCTACATCTACATATCTTTATTCTACAGCTTTTGCACTTCAATTTCACCCTTCCTGAAAAGTTTGTCTAAGTAAAAAGTGTGTGATCTAGCTACTTCAGCCCATTGTTCCGAAAAGAAAAATATATATTCTGATAAATTAGTCTGGCTCATTCAAAAAAATAGAGTACTTTTTAGAGTGGAAATAATAAAGGAATGAATCAAAAATATTCAAATTCAATTGGGTCAAAATAATTTAACTANTCTTATATCACTTCTCTTAAAACTTTACCAGAAACATACTTTAATAGTGTTACAGTCTTAAAAAACAAAAATTATACAAGTTCTTATGGGATTTTGTGAGAAGCCGGGGTCAATAGGGATTTTCTATTGACATTTAATCAGCGACAATTCAGTAAGAACCGCTCACTTTGTCACTGGATGGCTATAAGTTAGAATTTGTCCCAGGATCGCAAGTTAGAATGTGAGTATAACTATCCTAACTGGTGTCAGGTCCTGACACCAGTTAGGATAGTTATACTCACATCCTAACTTGCAATATTAAAATTCATTTGTTCAAAAAGATGGCTCAATTTCTTGTGAGTGGGGAGATTGTAGATCAGTTGATAGGCATCCAATTTTGATTGAACTGACATCGATACCATTTTAATAAATGAACAACAAAATTTAATAAGAATAACTAAAATAAAATACAAGAGGTTATGATAACTAAAAGATAAACGACTCCTAAATTCTCTAATCTTCGTGACAGAGAGAGAGTTTACATAAAGTTTGACATAATACCTCTGAATATAATTGTTAATCTTGCTTTCTTTGATGATTTGTACAAGAGGCAGAGGTCGGGAAGTTGAAGGAGACTAGGCACAAACAAAACTTCTGGAGAACTGGCTAGAATGGCCAAATTCGCCTCAAATCAGGTGCGTAAAACCCTAAAATTCAGAAATTTTCTTCAATGAGGAGTTCAGATTGTGTCATCTGACAATGAGTCGAGTTAGTTAGAAGTTTAGTCATCAGATGTGATAGTAATTTTCTTAGGAAGTAAACTGTTGGGAAAGGAAGCACTTTACTTCCTTGTTCTCCCCAAATTTCCTCAAAAGGTGGAAAAGTGCACAATTTAACAACAAAATATTACATAGAGTTTTAGATTTTAGAAAAAAAAAATTAATCTTATACTCGGATTCTCATAATTTCATTTTTAGAATGATAATGTTATAATAACTGTTTTAAGAAAATAACTCCATTAAAGTATGTAAATGTTTTAGATTAAGTGGAATATTAAAACATTTTCACTTTCTTTTTTCCAATTTTAATTAATTTCCAATGTACTTACCACTGATTTAGATGAAAGTTTCCATTATACGTAAAACTTAAATATTCTGAACAAGCATCACTTTTGCCACTATGATAATTATCCATATTATATAATAACAGCACACACATATTAGCGAGACACTGACAAGCTGTTACATTTTTACCTGACTATAAGAAATATTTATTACTAAAGATTTACTAATTAATACACATAATTTTAATTTTATATTAAAAGTTTTTATGTTTAATAATAAAATCATTTTAAAAACTATCAAAATGGTAATATTATACTATAAAAAATATTAATTATTACTCCATAATCATTTGTTATATATATAAAAAACTCTATTAACTCTATATAAGGTGCATTAATTCTAACATGAGAAATTTAAATCATTTGAAAAATTTATTAATCCATGTTAAAAAGCAACGTAAACCTAAAGATAAACAACTTGAGTTAAAATTTTATAAATTTTCTTGTATTTGTACAACATTAACAAGCTATTACTTATTGTGACATTGTCACAATGCTCTCAATTTTAGTAGTCTTCCCCTGTATATCATACTTTTCCTGTTAACAATAGACAGTCATGTTGGTCATCTATCTAACTCTGTTCAGGAGAACATTTTTGAATTCTAATAACATGACTTCCAGTCTAAACTGGAAGTTCATATATAGTTAATAAGGGCTTCCTGCTGCTAAGTTTTCCCTAAATAGTTTCTCAACTTTCAACTATCACAATATTCTCGAGATTAAAGAAAGACAGAGAGACAGTTGGACAGATGCCAGTGGTAATTTATAGGTCTCCAATATTTGAAAATTGCAACCCAGTTATATGTTCATCTTTCATTAAAAGTGAAAAATAATTTACAACTGAATAAAAGATTAAAAGCATAATTAACTTGAACTAGTAATGAAAATTACTAGTTCAAGTTAATTATGCTTTTAAAGATATCTTAAGATAAAGATATCTTAAGAGTTTTAGAATAATTTATTTATTACTTAAAAATACATTACAATTTTATCTGAAAGATTTAGCTTCAAAACTATTTACTGGAATTTTAATGGAAAGAGTTAAATGTAAAGGTTTGAAAATATTATTTTAATAAAACAGTTTAAAAATAATCAATACAGAAAATCTTTAAGCAGTGATAAAACCTTTTAATCTAATCCAAATCATTCAATCATTGTATCAAGAGTTTATTGTATAAATGAAGAATAGTGTAGACCAACAATATTCTTTCCCAAATTGAAATTTCACTATGTCAGGTAGTCACTAAATCAAGAGTCCATTGAATATGATTTAATTTAGTTCAAAAGTTTTAATATGCTATTAAAAAATCAAAAAGTTAATTCATTTAAATAACTATATTAACTTTTAGAAATTATACTATTTCACTTAATAAAGTAATGTTTAATCATTAAGAGGTTTAAATCATACTAACTTTGCAATTAACAACTACTGCCTGAAAGTGATGAACAAAGAAATTTGACTGTACTGATAGACCATTCTGAAATAATTAAAATATTTAAATTTATTATTTAAAAAAAAAATCAATTTTATACATTAAATTTTTTAGTTAATACCTGATATCTTATAGTAGTTTGAGAAGGATTATTAGTGATTAGTTCCTTTTTTGCTACACAAGATCCTCCTGTTAAGACACGCTAAAACAAACAGAATTAAATACTGAACTCCTGATCATAACGTTTTAATTAGATGTATTTTTATAATTTGAAAAATGGAAATTATATTTTCAACTAATGTAAAGAATTATTGTAAGAAAAATGTGTTCAAACATTAATTTAATTAATAAAATATACTTAGTAGTATAACTGTCAATAGAATGAAATTGTTTGTAAACAGTCAAATTCACTTATAGAATTAGATCAAAATTTCTAACTTTTGTTTATAAATAATAAAATAAAATTGTTTAGTTTTAAATGTAAGCATATTATAAAAAGAAACAATTAAGTTATATATAAATAAGAAGTAAATACGACTATCAAGAAATTCAAAACTTTAATTTATTTAAACAGTGCACACATTTTTATTACTTTTGATAATGACATCTTTAAGCAATACCATTGAAACTATCATAAAATAAATTTTTAAAAAAATAACAAATTCAATGGCATCAAGAACATTCTATAAATGTTCTGTATGTACAATATAAATGTTTATATTCATTCTATATATTTGGTTACAGTTAAAGTAGGATTTTTAAATTAAAAACTGTAATATGCAAGTAAAACTTAAAATTCTGATAAAATAAATACATTAATTTCTTTAAAAATTTTTGAGTATCTTTTTGAATATTATAACAGCTAATTTATTATTCAATTTAATAAATATATTGTGTCTTTTGTATAATGATTATTGTAATTTATTGTTTAATATTAATTAATAAATTGAACAATTTCATAATAAATTTATAGCTATATACATCTGTTTGTCTTAGATAACAAATTTTCAATACTAATAATTTAAATATTTAGTTTTCTTTCCAATTTAAAAGTAAAATTAAAAGAAATAAAAATGGGATAAGTAAGATAAAAGTTTATTCCATTTATAACTAATAAATTGAAATATAAATCAAAATTTAACTTTAACATTAGAGAAATATTAAATTTTTAATTTGCTTTTAATGTACAATATGCAAAATATTTATATCTTTATTGTTTAAATATTTAACATTATAATTTAAATTCTCAGTCTCTTAAATATAAAAGAAAACTATAATTGAAAAGTTATAACCAGGAACATGGTAGTAAGTTCTGGATTTAATTCACCGAAAAATACTCTATAGACACGTAGTATGAGTAATGTCTAATTCTAATATTAATAATTACTGTAATTTTAAAATACTTTATAATCTCTTACCAATTACAGAAAACTTTAAATGATGATATGATGCAAATATACATTGGATAACATATCAAAATTTATAGAAAAATTATTGGTTAAAGATCAAGTTAACATAAATGTTAATCTCAATTTAGTAAAATTGGCATTTTCCTTTTATTAAAAATATTATATCATCATATATTTTTATTACTATTATCATTAATGTTCAATATATAATAAATATAAGTTAAGTTAATCTTAGTTAATAAACTACTATTAAACTTCTATTGTTTAGTCCTATCTGTGCATACAGTTCTATCCCATTACATCCTTGTTAGAAGTGATTACATAAACATTATTATTTTACAGCCTGTTCTCAAATTCTGTTTCGTATCTTAGAATGGAAGAAAAGATAACATTACATATTACAATGTCAATTTTGTAATTGACACTGATACTTTATTTCCAGTAGGAACCATCTCCACAACCTACAAAGGAATGGTTAATGTACATTGTACTAATATACACTGGCAAAAGATATACAGGATTGTACTATTCTTTTTCAAAAAAAATCAATCGGAGGAAACACTTTTATCTCCACCTGTATATCTAGAAAAATTATTTATAGTTCATTATCACAGTCATAAAAGCAGCTCTTTTTCCAGTGTCTGCTATTATTCCAATTTCAATTGGCCAAAAGTATCAAGATTTTTGAACTCTTTCAAAATTATAAATAACGGATTATGAAATTTATTCATAACCTGCAAGATTAATATTTGTAATCATTATACATGTTAATTTTAATTAATAATTTAATAAAATAAAATTTTTTCATGTCTCTTTCCTGATTCATAGCTATTTGATCCTAAATTGCTGAAATATGTTTAGAACTATGTCTGGTATTTTCAGTTATTCAAGTATTTTTAATAAGTATTTTCTCATTAAAATATATTGTCAAAAATTAGTATATTATTACACATTGGATAAGTCTGAAAATAGTTTTTACTACATAAAAAAAATGACATTTAAGATTATAAAAACTAATCACTTTATAAAGTTGGAGGTAAGACTATAAAAATTTCTAAAACAATTATTTAAAATTTTAACCTTTATAACTTAAATGGTGTTTTAAATAAAGAATTTTAAAGATATTTACATACAGTCGACCCCCCTATAATTATGGTCCCTATAATTACGATTCCTATAAAACTACAAAAAAATATACGTATTTTGGAAATGTTGAGTCGGATTAGTGTAGAATTGATTAATTTTATGGAAGAAAACCTTTCAATCAGCCGTAGTCCGTAAACTTGACACGTGTCGGGCTGTGATTGGAATGACTTGTAAGAAATCGGATTCCTAATAAATTGGAACGTATCTATATCTTATAGGAAGGTCGACTGTACACTTATTTTACTTTTAATTTTGTATTTTGATCTATTTGATTCTACATTATAATTTTTTTATTTTAGTATTATAAAATTATGTTTTCTTAATACTTTGAATAAATAAACAAATAATTTTTATTGCTTTGACAGCAATACAAGATTTGATTATATATAATCTCACAATTATTAATTATATATTAATTATTATATTAATACTCAAAAATAATCTTCAAAATTTGCAGTCTATATAAATTTTATACACTCCATTTATATCTTGGTATAAAATATTATAATTATCCCAGAGTTTCATAATTACACAAGCTCTTTACATAAAATAGTATTAAATATTAGAGTAATATAACTGTTAACTAAGAAATTTTGTGATTTAAATTTTTAAAATTTATAAATAGGTTAGCAAAAATACTTTCCATAACTTTCTAGTCAAAAAATACTAATTAGCATTGTTTTTGTTTATAATTATAACTACTTTTTTAATTGTAGCTTTATTCTATGCTCTTTTTTCATTAAAGCAGGAAAAACAGATTATTTTATTTATCTTATTCTATTCAGAATAGGAATACAAATATTCAGATTTATTGAATCTTTTAATATAAGGCCTAATGCAATTTAAATGCAAATAAAATATTACAAGATATTTATTGCATGCATTTAGAATAATTACATCATCATTTGAAAATATGAGTAAATTGTATGATAAATATTACACTCCTTTCTGTCATAATTTTTTATTAATCATACACTTCTAAGACATATGATCTTAATTGTCATTTTAATCATGTGATCAAGTTAAACAAAAACATGTAATAAAATGACAGGTATTCTTAATATTCTTGCTGAATATTCAACTTTTACTTTTTTGTTTGATTCTTTTTTAATTCAAATATCGTTCTTTTTCTTTTGTATGATGATAAATAGGTATATACATAAGTCAATTTCAACTATAATTTGAAATACTTAACTATTGCTTATTGCCTTCAAAATATTTTATATACTTAAATGTATTTAAATAAAGTAAGAAAAGTATAGTATGAACACAGAGATTTTTTAATATTTTTTTAATATAAATTTAATATAACTTCAATTGAAATTTAAAAAATATATATTATTAATACATACATCACCAAACGATCGCCTAAATATCGGGCTATAATACGGCTAATTAAATGATTGGAATAAAGTAATTTGACACTAGAGGTAGACTAGATTCCAATCATTTAATTAGCCGTATTATAGCCCGATATTTAGGCGATCGTTTGGTGATGTATTTACTACTCGGGCTATGAGTTGTTGATATTTATATATATTATTAATACGTTATCTTCTATGCTTATGATATACTTAGTTTATGAATACGTGCTGTATTAATTTTACTACATAATGTATTATGTTTCACTTAACGGTAGTTCATAAAAAGTATAAAATTTATTTAAACTAAATAATAATTTATTAAAAGAATTGATTTACCTGACCATCTTTACCAGGTGGACATTTGCAAATTCCATTAGGATCATGAAATTCTTCAGGACAATAAATACATCTAACAAAAACATATTTTATAAAATAAATATTCTTAAAAATATTATTCTCAAATATAAAAAATATACTACACTCTCCCTAATCTGAACCAATTATTTTATGTAGTTGTTTGAATTAGTGGGGTTATAAAGGAATGGAAATCAAATATATTGGCACAGAACCAAAAACAAATTTCAGGAAGATGAGTGTAATAATATAAATGCATTCATGTAATGAAATAAATAATATTAATTATATTTTATAATTATGACAGGAAGCTTTACTGCCATGCTTCATTTCTTTAAGGCAACCTAAAACTTGGGATCTAGTAACCATTTTAAAAGTCTGTTCGGTCAGGTGTTTTCCACATGTGAAAACCTAATGACCAGGGTTCAATTTGGAACCAATCAGGTTACACCTACGTGTGGGTGCGCGATTTGGGGATGTCTTTTGTTCGAGTCAGTCAGACGAGCAGGACGTGCGGTGTCCAGTCCGACCGTTATAACCGTTTCTTTGTTATATATTAAACAGTGATCTACGATTAGAGTTCTATACACATTAAGAACCTAACAAAGTCATACTCATTTTATAAGTGAGTTAAAAACTATAATATATTTATTATGAAAGTTTGTGTTCATAATAAAAAAACATTAGAGATGATTGCCCCTTCACTAATCCCTGGATTTACACCTGAAGTAGTACATATCTAGTTAATGATTTTTTAATTCCATATTTAGCACTTATATTTATGTTAAGATGTGTAGTCCACATTAATTCTAAACTTTTGTTGTATTTTTAAAAAATAATGTATGATCTATTTTTGTTTTTGGCCAAAACATCTGGTTGTAAAATGATTAAAACTTAATTAATTGGAATTTGGATTAGTGAGAGTGCACTGTATATAATACTTCAATTAATTTGCTCAAAAATATGTAAGTATAGTAATTCCCAATAAATGGAAACATTTCAATTTTTAATATTAAATTATAAGTCAAAGTTTCACTAAATTATTTGTTTGTAATTTATCACCATCACAATTAATGCCAATTAGTTAAGTAAATAATTATTTAAACATGTAGTATATTCAATACACCCAATTCTGTTTTTACACAAACTTTTTTAAACAATTTAAAAAAAATACTTTGTCAAGTGTGATCCTAATTAGGATATTTGTTAAATCATTAAAGTCATATTATAGAGAATTATATAAAGGCCTAGTCAAAATACGAACACAGTCATTAATAACTAAATTCTTTCATAAAACCACTGTAACATAAGCACCATAGGACATTATTGCTAATGTTGTTCATGAATTCACAGAAAGAACTTTGCCTGTGGATGAAGTGGATGATAACCAAAGCATTTTTATTGATAGCAGTGAATATTTCAATCATTTTCAATTGTATGCATTTATTGTCAGAAAGTGACAGCAAATAAAATCTTATGTATAACTCACATTACATATTTTACCTAATTTTTATGTTTTTTTGTTTTTCAAATAAAATGTATGTTCCTGTAATTCATTTTAATTTATGTGCATTGTATATGAAATAAAATTTGACAACAGACAAAAAAAAATAAGATTCTAACAAGATTTTTCGTATGGTTTATTTCATTATTTTGTTGATTTCTTAGGTCAGAACCTATCTTCTAATTTTCCATATATACAATATATTTTTTTATTCATAATTTCTGGGAACCAATCTATCACATAAAAACAGAATTAGGTGTACTTTATGAATATAGTAGCTGAATTTAAAAACCTGTAAGTAAACTGTTTATATTTTCTAAAGTTTAAGAAAAACTCAAATTAGAAAAATAAAAATTAAATAATGCAAAAATAAAAATTATATTCATATGTCCTGAATGATTGTAATTAAAATATACCTAGTAAATGCTCTCTGCAGTGATATTTAGTAGCACAGGTGCAACTAAATCTGGTATGGTGACATTTCCATAAAAATAAATTAATACCAAAACTCATCATTGTAGTACTTTTGGTACTGAAAGCAACAAAAAAGCAGTTTCCTCTATATAAACACATATGTTGCAGCCAAGTTTAGGGTATAAAATGACCACTGTTTAAGCAACTGTTTTCAATAGCGTTCTTAGCAGCTGTGATGGCCATCACACTTTGCCAGAATGTGCATTTCTTGTGAAGTTATTTTCATAAAGCAACTTCACAAGAAATTGTAGATGCATTTCAGAAATATTTTCATCATAAGGAATTTATTCCAATGACCATTTACACCACAAGCTCTCATGAGAATGATCTCTCAATTTAAAGAAACAATGTCTAGGAGTTTTTAATCATCTGTCCAGGTGAGGATACAAATTTATCTATTCACTAATCATTGAAGATGTTGTTGAACAGTCAATGAATAATGTTGTATGTTCCAGTAGTGCATGACTGTTGTCACAACAGTTGAGTATATTCTATGGCACAATGTGGAAGGTAATGACAAAATTGGTGCATTGTTATCCATATAAAGATCAGTAAAAACCTGCAGTTTCTTGCTGCCAACAGAGAAACCTGATTTACCTTTGTATTGGCATTCCTTGCTAGAGGCCAAATGATCTTTCAGATTATATTGGCCTGTAATATAGCTATTATTTAATAATTAAATATTCAGTAATTTTGTATAGAAGGTGTTAGGCATCATTTCTTGATAAATTTAATAACTATAAAAAAAATTAAAATTTATTTCTTGACATGCCCACTTTTATTCCTTGGAATGAATAAAAGTGAACTTATCTTGACTATGAAACATCTCATGGAGCAACAAGGCACATTTTCACTTCTGTGGAACACTGAAAACTGTAACTCATGCATTTGGGCCATGGAAAGCTATTTTGTTTTCCAGCAGATTCCACAGCACTTATCTAAAGTTACAATCCAGTGTGGATTCATTGCCACATTTGTCCTTGGCCCATTCTTCTTCCACAAAGCTAGTTCCAATGTAACATGCTCTGTGATGACTTAGAAATACTGAGATATCCTCAACACTTTTGTTATACCCTAACTGCATCTTTGTTGTAATTAGGGTACAACAATACCTTGAATCAATCAATTTCATGAAGATGGAGAAGCTCGCCACATACTGGATGATGTTTACAGCAGTTTCTTTGACAACATTTCACCAATAACAAAGTGATTAGCATTTCCTATCACCTGGCCATCTCATTCTCTGGATCTTAATCCATATAATTTTTGGTAAGAGGATGCTTAAAAATGTGGTTTATTGAGGACATGTTGCAAATTTGGTAACCTTGAATGACAGTATCATATTGCATATAAGAAGCATCCAGAGAATAAATTAAAGTGAACTGTTGAACACACTGTTTACTTTCAGGTTTTACACCTTCAGAATGGGAACCACATTAAGCAGTATCTCCTGTACCACTCTCTGTACAGCATGAATGTCTAGTACAAATAAAACGTGTTGTATACAGTGATAAAAATGCCATAGTGGTGAATTTTGATACTAATTTTTTTAATGAAAATATCTTCTGCTTGTTCTGAAATGTCACCATACCAGATTTAGTTGGACTTCTAAATATCTCTTTGGACAGCATTGATCAGGGAAACTTAATTATGATCACTCAGTATTTTAGTTAATAAACCTAAAAAAATTAGAATAATTCATTATTGAACAATAAAAATGAATTCTGTTAAAGTTAAAATAATTTCTTAATTACATCTTACCTGGAATCTGTACTGTCTGGCCAAGTAAAACTGGGACAAGGAGAACAGGAGTGCTCAGTGATATTATACTCATTTAATTTTTCAACTGAAAATAGTGTTTCTCCATAAATTATACACATATTAAAACTTTATATTAATTAACATTATGTAAGTTTTATATTTTCATCATTAGATAAGTTTAAGAAGTCATAGTGAAAATAAGTAAATAAATCAATCACTTCTGAGACAAATAATAATTTCAGTTGTAATCTATCAATGTCAAAGGCAATGTACAAAGTTACATTCAGATGCACAAGCAGCCTTTGAACATCTGTGCAAACAGATGTAAGTTGTCCAGATAAAACTTGGAAATAATAATTTGTAATACAGGTAGATCTTGACTTTCATATTTGATTTTTCTAAATTATTTTTCACATGCCAAATTCATATTTTCACATTTTCAGCTGACAAAAATTTTTAGCTATTAGACACTGGTCCTTTCTGCCAGTTTTGGATTTGGTAATAAGGTGGTCATTTGTGAAAATTAATTTTTATCTTTTTTTGTTTAATCTATGGTTTTAATGTTTTAAATAATATTTTTTTGAACTGTACTGTATTCAGTGTAAAAACTGAACTTTCATACTTTATTAATTAAGAGATTTTATAAGTTTTCTCTTTAGCTCTCAGAGAACTGACTCCTTTTGTAACATGCAATTTTATGATTCAACTTTTTGTACATATTTTTCAGGAACACATTATGCCTGAAAGTTGAAGATTGCCTGTAATATCCAGTGTCTTGATATTGCAAGTCTTACTAAGACTTGGAATATCAGGATATTGAATATTGGTATGCACGACCATTTCTGAAACACCAAAATACAGTACCATTTTATTTAAATTCTGGTATTTCGTTATTGATACAAAAACAAAACTATCTTTTCAGTAAAATGCAGAAAAAGTTGGTAAAACATCTTTCATTCTTATAAATTTATTAATAATTTTACAATAAATTTGTAAGAGAGAAAAAGTATTCAGGCAGAAAAAATGTATGATCAATACAAAACAAAATTAACAAAATCAGTTTACTATTTCATTATAACTATACTTTTTTCATCTAAGAATGCACTTCATCAAAACAAACCTTCTCACTGTGTTTGTATCATTCTGTAATGAATTCTATGTTTTGCCTGTTCATTTTGGCCACATGTTACAGATGTGGCCAAAACAGAACATTGGCAAATTAGAATAAAATCTATAAACAGAAGAAAAATTACAAAATTTATAGATTGCAATAGAAGAAACAGCAAAAACAAAGATATTCTTGTATAATTTATACAAAATGTACTTGCATAAAAATATTTAAAATGAATGTTGAGATACTTTGAATTTTAAATCTTTCTATTGAAACATCTGTATTGAATCACTGTTTATAAATAATGTATATAACAAAAAATAAGAATTTTTTTTACATCTATACTATTATTATAAAGAGGTAATGTTTGTAAATTTGTTTGCAGCAGGTAATCCTCAGTCTCTTAAATATAAAAGAAAACTATAATTGAAAAGTTATAACCAGGAACATGGTAGTAAGTTCTGGATTTAATTCACCGAAAAATACTCTATAGACACGTAGTATGAGTAATGTCTAATTCTAATATTAATAATTACTGTAATTTTAAAATACTTTATAATCTCTTACCAATTACAGAAAACTTTAAATGATGATATGATGCAAATATACATTGGATAACATATCAAAATTTATAGAAAAATTATTGGTTAAAGATCAAGTTAACATAAATGTTAATCTCAATTTAGTAAAATTGGCATTTTCCTTTTATTAAAAATATTATATCATCATATATTTTTATTACTATTATCATTAATGTTCAATATATAATAAATATAAGTTAAGTTAATCTTAGTTAATAAACTACTATTAAACTTCTATTGTTTAGTCCTATCTGTGCATACAGTTCTATCCCATTACATCCTTGTTAGAAGTGATTACATAAACATTATTATTTTACAGCCTGTTCTCAAATTCTGTTTCGTATCTTAGAATGGAAGAAAAGATAACATTACATATTACAATGTCAATTTTGTAATTGACACTGATACTTTATTTCCAGTAGGAACCATCTCCACAACCTACAAAGGAATGGTTAATGTACATTGTACTAATATACACTGGCAAAAGATATACAGGATTGTACTATTCTTTTTCAAAAAAAATCAATCGGAGGAAACACTTTTATCTCCACCTGTATATCTAGAAAAATTATTTATAGTTCATTATCACAGTCATAAAAGCAGCTCTTTTTCCAGTGTCTGCTATTATTCCAATTTCAATTGGCCAAAAGTATCAAGATTTTTGAACTCTTTCAAAATTATAAATAACGGATTATGAAATTTATTCATAACCTGCAAGATTAATATTTGTAATCATTATACATGTTAATTTTAATTAATAATTTAATATGAACAAACACTAAAATTGCATTCAATTTGACACCCAAATTTGACATTTTAACAATTTTTTTGAGAAAAAGAATCAGACTTAAAATTTGATCAATAATTTAATGAACAACTAATCATATTGAATGCGACATTCAAATTAAACATTTTAACAAATTTTAATTAATAATTTAAAATNTTATATAATATACTTGTCGAAATTCCCCCGGGGGAGATGGACAGGATTAAGGCTTACCGTAAAGTACTCTGCTTCTATTTATACTATTTTAGATGCGGTTTTTTGCATTTTTGATTGTATTTTAATAGGGTACGTCAACAGAATATACACTACAAAGGGATTTTTCGATATTCCCCCCGCAGGGGAGAGGGACAGGATTAAGGCTTACCATGAAGAACTTGGCTTCTATTATACTATTTCAAATGCGGTTTTTTGCGTTTTTGATTGCGTTTTGATAGGGTATGTCAAGAAAATGTACACTAAGAAAATGTACATTTTTGAAAAATTTCCCCCACGGGGGAAGTGTTATTCATTTATAATAGATACATTTTGAGCCACAACAACGCGTGGTGGGGTCTGCTAGTTTAAAAATAATTTTATTTACTGTCTTCAAAATTCTGAGTAAAATATGGATATTTTTAGCCATATTGTTGTTTTAGAGATTTTAATTATTTCAAAATATTTCAAGAAATGCTGGATTCAAAATTCTGAACCTGTGAATCCAGCATTTCTTGAAATATTTTGAAATAATTAAAATCTCTAAAACAACAATATGGCTAAAAATATCCATATTTTACTGATTTTATATTACTTATACTTATTAAAAATATTTTTGTTTAGCTCATCTTTTTTATTCAAATAAAATCATTTTATTAAATTAACTTACTTGATTATATGGACATGGTTCACATTCAATCACGTCACCATTTCGAGATACCAGTTTATGGTTTGTTTTACAGATACAAGACATTCCTGTAGTGAAAATATTAATATTAATTATAAAACAGTATAATATTATTGTAAAAGATCATTTAAATTGATAGCATTCACTAAATTTTCCTAAGAATTTCATTTTAATAAACTATAAAATATTAAATAAAAATGGACAAAATTGCTATAAAAAATTACAATGAAACAAATGAACACCTGCCTCTCATTAATTATTTTTGCTTTTGAATATATCACATAATGATATAATTATATATACAATGCTGTAGGAGGTAAAAACTGATACCTGAATAATTTAAAATTTTTATATTTCTTACAATTGTAGTTTTCTTTCTTTCTTTTTTTTTCATTTTTGACTCTTGATTCAACTAAGATATTTTCAGAAATATAACAAATTAATATTATAAAGAACAATATATATAAACTAATAAAGGATATAACATGTTTCAATAATACATAAACATGAGAAATATAATATGGTAAGTTTAATATCATTTAAATAATATTAAGTGACAGGAAATAGCTGTTGATTCTAAATTATAGGATTGTAAAATAAATATACAATATTTGCAATTTAAAATTATCATCATCTTAAGAAGGATAAATAACTAAATATTGTAATTATGTTATTTCATTTTTAAATGTTAACATAAATCATTGAAATAGAATACATGCATATGTCTAAATACTGAAAACTAATGTGTCATTTAGAATAAATTTCTTTTAACATCTCCATTAACATCATACAAAAAATAATATTTATAATATTTAATAATTTACAATAAAAAAAAAATACTAATTTATATGCTGTTATTCAGTAAATTATTTATATGTTAATGCAAGTCAAATGTTAATTACTGAATGCCATAAATGTAATAGAAAAATAAATTTATGTAAAAAAATTTTAAATAAATTTGACATTATGTCTTATATTATTTAGTCTGAATTACTAACAGTGTCACATTTATTTGTATGTTTTTGTGACTACATTAATTCTGTAACAATAATGTTTTATTAAAGTGTAAATATTCAATCTTATTGGCATTTTAAAATATCATATTACATGCATATCAGATTTTGAATAAAATATGATTTATGTCTGAAATAAATAAATAAAAATATGAAAATAAAAATTTAAATATATTATTTGATCAATTATATCAATAGTTTCAAGTCCAAAAAATACTTCTTTTAAGTTTCTAAAAATACAACTTGTTCAATTTTTAAAACTGTTCTGTTTAACAAAAGATCCAAAAATAAGATTTGATCTCAAAAACATTTATTCATTATTTTCAACAGATATCTTTAGTTTTAAAGGACTAATTTTTGAGTGAAACTTATTTTAAGGAATCAGAAACAAGATCCTTTAAATAACAATTTGAAACCTATATTTATATTTACTGAAGAGCCAAAAATTATGCACTATTTAATTGATCATTAGTCATTGCAATGAACTGTAGTACATAACTATATATAATTTATCATCTTTAATTTTTAATTTCTTCATATTTTTTAAGATTTAACAAATAATCATTTAAACACCTTTTGAAACAAAAACAAGAAAGCAATAAACCATTAGTGTTGCAAATTATGTAGTCCATACATATGGAGCTATCACATAAATCAACCTTTTTTAATTTGGAGAATGCAATACCATAATCGTCAACTAGAAATGAAAATGCTAAAATAAACCCTATAAAAAATGGAAATATATATAATGTACCATACTTTCCAGCATATAAGACGACTCCTGACTTTTACAGTTAAAATATAGAGTTTGGGATATACTCGCCATATAAGACTACCCTGGCTGTCCTTGTATCCTATTACTGTACCTCCTTCTCTGCCTCTCAGATCTCGCACATGAGTGCCTGCGCCACTTCACTGCAGTCCTCAGGAGCGAGATCTAAGAGGCAGAGAGAGAGGTGTGGTAATAGGATACATACAATAACGGGCCGGACAGGTGAAAGATGCGTGTTTTTCTGGGCACAGTGCCGCTCTATCTCTATCCTTACCCTGGGCATCCCAGCCGACTGCAGAACCCTCCCTATAAGATGACCCCCGACTTTTGAGATTTTCCTGGGTTAAAAAGTCATCTTATACACTGGAAAATACAGTAATATTTGAAAATAGATATCAGGATCGTTGTTTGTATAATATTATCAGTCAATACTAATATAAAAATGAAAAACACATTAACTTCATTTTTCTTATATAATTAAAATTTATAATATACAAGCAATTGTAGATAAAATATTTCTTAAATAATTTTATAACTAAAGTATAAAGAATTAGTTTTAACTAAAATATTTACAAGAATGTATGAGATCATATATCATTATTAAATTCTGTATCAATTTCAATTTCATAAAATATGTGTATAATATATGTAAATTATTATTTACTAAATAATCATTATGCAATATGATTAAAGTACAAATACAATGCTTAAATATTTACAAGATCTTCAAATGATTTGGAATATCAATCTAAATTCTGCAATATTATGATTCACAGATTTACCAATGTTATTTTGCTATCTTATGAACATAAAAATCAAGTTTGTGCAGATTTTTATAGTAAAATATTGTTGATGAATCTGTGAATCACAATATTAATCTGAATCTAATAGATAAATAAATGGTTATTTAAATTTAATAACAAATTTTGAAAATCTAGATAGGAAAAATAATTTAGAAATGAAAGGAGTCAAATAATATGTCAGAACAACAAGCATAAAATTATAAAAAGTTAGAGAAAACAAGCAATTATTTATTGTGACATCGTTACAATGCCAGACTGCAATTTTTAATCATATTTTTAATTTATTTAATTTAAAATACATGCTCTCCACCTCAAGTTAGTAGTGGCTTGCCCCTGTATATCATACTTTTCCTTTAACAACAGAGTCGTACCAGTCATCTAACACCTTTCAGGGAAAAAATTTTTAAATCAAAATCACGTGGCTTCTGGTTTGCACCAGAAGTCCATATATAGTTAATCAAGGTCTCTTTCCACCAAGATTTCTATATCTAGTCTTGTCTTTCACCTATCTAACTTCATTCTTGAGATTAAGGAAAGACAGACAGCTGGGTGGACAGAAAACAGTGGGAATTTATAGGTCTATAATTTTTTCAAATTGCAGCCTAATAAAAACAAGTGTCAATTAAAATATGGAAAGAAAAATTAGTAAGAATTGTTAATTTCTGGTATTATTTTTGATTGTATACATATTTCTAAAACTGGTAAGAAACAAAAATTTGCATATTTAAATACATAAAAATGTTTTACAGTCTGTTAATTGAAAATGTGCTTAATTTTAACACTATTGCATTTATCTAATCAGAAAGATATTTTTTTTGTGTATATTATTTATGTTAAATAAGGCATACGTAAATTATGTATGCCTCATTTATCATATAAACTTTATAATTTTAATTAATACAAAAAGGTAATGAAGCAATCAGTTTGTTACGCATTATTCATTTAGTAACTTAAAGCATTATAAATATTAATCTCACTATTTGCATTTTTATAAAATGTTATGAATTGAAACTTGAATAAAAATAACATTTTGTATAAAATGATACAATTTCAATTTTGCTTAAATAAATACATGAGAATATCATTGTTAATATGTTCAAAAATCTAAAAGAATTACATCTCATTTAGTAAGGTAAAAATTATATTTTTAAAAATTAATTTTGAAATTATAAAGCACTTATTGTGTTGGAAATATGGCTATCTAAAGTTTCAAAAACAAAAATAGTAAATTCTATACTGAAAAATTTATTAAAATTGAAAACTGGAAGATAAATTCATAAAAAATTCTATGTAGAATAAGAAATATGAAAAATAATATTTCTTAAGTATCTTCAAACTACAGTAGAACTCTGATTAACAAAAAATCTGTAAGTGAATACATTATTTTTCTTATACTGTAATTCATAAAAGAAAGTTTAATTACAAAGTGATTTGTTCTTGTTACCTTTTATCATTTAACTTCAATGTAAGATAAATCATACATATTAAACTGTAATTACAATAATACACATCTTTATTCTTAAAATTATCTTATGTATTAGCAGTATAATAAATGATATAGAAAATGTTGCTCTTATATATGATTAAATTCACTAGGGTATAAAAAGAAGCTTAAAAGTGCTACCATATAAATATTTTCTATTCTTAATTTTTAATCCAAAATAGCAATAGCTGTTTTAGCTGAGTTTTCAGTTATCCAAGATAGTATCATTTCACTTTATCTCTAATAATCAAGATTCTGCTATATCATCATCCATCTTTAGGTATTTTCTTCTAAAGAGAATGGCACCAACATGAAAGCATTTAAATAAATTCAATTTTTGTTTTAGCTTTCTGCTTGTACAAAACATTTGGTTGAATTGTGTGATTAAAAATCTTTCCTGCAAAAATATTAAAAGATAAAATATATTTTTATCTATTCAAAACTATCAGAATATTAATCATATATTCAACAGGATAACTGAATAATGGTACCTATATTCTATTTGTGTACTGTTTATATTATGTTAAAAGACATATGACGACAACCCAGATTAATATGTTCCATTTTTACAGTCGGTCTGTCAAGCATCTATTGTGTTCTTTGTACCAAAAAGATACACTATTTGATATAAGCAATAAATCACATTAGTCTGAATAAAGAAAGAAGAATTCATTGTTCTTTTATACGTCATGCATTATATGTTTTATGCATTTAGGATTTTCTAAATATCTGAACATCCTGCCCAGCGGAAAAAAAAAAAAACTTGCTTCATCTCACATAGACTTCAAATTAATTATAAATTCATTATTGCATTGAAACCATCATCCAAATACAAAATAATTCCCAAATTTGTCACACTTTTTTTTTCAAAGGAATGTAAATCAAAGGAATGTAATAAATTTGAAAAATCACTTTTTATCCGGAGGATCATTGCGGACTATTTATACCATTTCCTAGATGTTACAATAGATTTTTCTTAGAAAAATTAAAACTTTAAATGCAAAGTTTGGGATCAAATCCAAATTTGCCCGGAAACAACCGATAACAATGCCAATTCATCAACCGTGGTAGCAATTAGATTACGTCTAGAAAACCTGGCTAAATTAAATGGTGTCTGCTGCCAAAAACCTGTCCTTATCAGACAATCATCTCAGGACGAATTTCTAAGGTGTCTTCACACAAACAACCGTGCAGAGAAAAGAAAATGCAATAAAAACTTAGAAATTACATAAAATAAAATCAATCGATTCAAATAATATCAGAGACTGGTGTTTAAATATACAAAATATTGTATCCAATCCCCAAATTTTGATAAATCAACTGTAATGCTTTAACAATCAATCAGAGAGGTGCTCAAATGTATTTTGTGTTTAAGGATGCAAATTATATAAAGATTTTTGCAGTAAAAACTCACCATCTTCCGATTTTTGCTGGTATTTACTTTGCTCGCGGGTTCCACACTCGATACAGTTCAAGCGAATAGTATTGTAATATTCTGTATCTTTGCACGACATGGGATCGATGAGGGGGAACGAATAGAAGGAAAAAACACAAGAAAAGCATAAAAAAATACCCGACAACAGCAACCAATTCATTTTCCCGCAGCCGTCAAGAACCAAACATCTTCACCGAGCCTTCAATCGATACGCCATCTAGCGGAAGGTGAATGCAATAATGTCAGAATGGTTACTGAGAACGTTTGTTTGTTTATTAACGGAGTCAAAAGTCAATGACTTTTGATAAATAGGTTCACAGTCAAATAAAAATAAAAGTAACGTATGATCGTAAAGACGCTTACGAAACGAAATTGCTAGAATTACTATCTAAATTAAGATTTTCCAAAGTTTGTGCGCTATTTAATTGTTAAAGAAGTAGCAAAATATTGTCGAGTTTCTATCGATTATAAATCGATTTATGTTTGTTTGTATAAGGAAAATATGAAATTCTCCGTATTTTAAATAAATGTTGTTTTATTTTAATATTTTTATTTTATTTAATTTAAAATATATTCTCTCCACCTCAAATTATTACTAGTAACTTGCCCCTGTACATCATACTTTTCCTTTAACAATACAATCGTGCTAGTATCTATCTAACACCTTTAGAGGAAAAATGTTTGAACTGAAATAACGTTATTTTTAGTTTATGTGGAAAGTTCGTATATAGTTAATCGGGGCTTCCTGCCTCTAAGGTGTCCAAATCTGGTTTTGTTTTTCATCTATCTAACTCCATTCTCGAGATTAAGGAAAGACAGACAAACGGATGGACAGACGACTGTAAAAATTTATAGGTCTACAATTTTTTCAAGCTGTAGCCCAATTGTTAAGTTTGTTCCATGCCAACAAACTTAAGTATTTGGTTGTATTTATTAGAGTCTTTGTCATGATCCAAGTGATATCCTTCTTGTTGAATTTCTTAGTTTTTTTTTTAAATTTGACACGTTTTTTTAATGAATATCTTATAAAAGATTTTTCTGAATTTGCAGCAAATATATTAATATAAAATATGACTGACCAGACGTCCAGTTCTAGCTATACAGTTCGATTTTTAAGCACTGTCCTCCCTCCGGAAGTACCTCGAGCCGGATGTTAACTTGTCTTCTTATTTGGGATCTTCCAAAATAATTTATGTAATATCTCAAAAAACTATTCATTCACATTATTTTCTGGAATATCCGAATAACTTGACGAAGACGAGGAGTTTAAAAAATTTATAAGGGTTGTTTAGGGGTCTTATAAAGTCTTTATAAGTTAGGACGCTTTCCTCGTCATCTATATACTGTGCAGTACATAATACAGTATATATGTAGCCTATGATAATCTATTAGTGCAATATCCTCTTTTATTTGGAAATGGCTACACTATATAAGATACATTGTTTTGTTTTTCGCAACAACTAAGGGAAAAAATTTACTACATCTGAAAAGTTAGTTTTTTTTTTACTCTTCCCGCCTGCGGGTTCTCCTGTTTTTTCCGATACCCATTGTGGATAGGTCAATCGGGTGGAAACGAATGGCCTGGAAGGCACATTATAACAAAACCTAGAGGCCCAAAATATGTGGAATGGATCGCCCATGAAAAATTTCTAGGATTTTCGATTGCCAGGATTCTATTCCGGATCCCCAAAGCAATAGATTGACGCCTTAGCTGGTTAGGTCTTCAGATCGTGGCGTATTACATATTTTAAACCACCATCGAGGTATTTAAGTTAACAAATCCTTTACTTTGAAAAGAGTTTCATGAATCATGACTGTTTGTAATCGTTTTATAATTTTATTCTGATTTATAATACAGTACTAATAATTCTGTTTCATAAGATTACAGTTTGTGAAACATTTGAGATCGATTAGAAAATTGATCGTAAATGTTCCATAAATTGTATAATCATACGCCTACTAATTTCAAAATATGCAAGATTTTATTTGCATTATATATTTAGGCTAAAGCAATTATTTATTTTACACAAATAGAAATAAGAAGAATATTTACACGAAATGTTTATTTAGTGATAAGGTTACGCATTTGTGTTGTAATACTTCGTAACTGTGTTACGCAATGGATTAGAATACAAGTTCTTGCACAACTTGAATTTCTGATTTTATGGACTTTTTACATTGAGATTTATCAAGCCGAACAATAATTATATCAATAGTTCCACAAAATTTATAAGAATACAGTATATAAATAGAACAGTTGCAACTAGAGGGAAAACAAGGAGAAGTAGTCTACTCCTGTAAACACGTGTCTTTGGTTCTCTTGGTTTTTCCACTCCTCCTGTTTTTATCTCTACTCTTGCATTTCTCGCATCTGCATAAACGCAGCTTTAGCGAGAGCGAGAAACGAGAAAATGAAAAACGTCCTACATAATCGCATGAAATAATTGAATCAAAAGCAAATTTGTAGTAATTTTTTAAAATATACTTTGAAGATAACTGTTATATTCCTGTTATATTTTATAGATGCAAGTACAAACATCTATCTTAATTAGGGTTTACAGTATTTTGAAAGTCGGCGAGAGCGATTGTTTAAAGAAAATATTTTCGTTAAAAAGATCATTTATTGCATATTGTTATTACGATATTTTACTTTTAGTGAATTTTGTGTCAAATGAAAATGATGAACCAATAAAAATTACAGCAATACACATCCATAAGTTTTCTTTTTCACTTTCTTTTCAGGAACCATACAATTGTTATTAATGTTACGAGAATTAAGTGGAGATAATTCTGGGCGATTTCCTAATGTAAATCTTTTAATACAGGAAATGATGGACTGATTATCCGATTGAACCGAACGAATGGAATCTTGTTCCTATTAAGAACAATTTATTAATATATAAAACATTAATTTATTTAATAGTTGATGAAAAATTAGAAAACTTTAATGAAATTAACTTTAACAACTGTGAATTCTCTTGATTCTGATTCTTTTAATTCTCCATATTCATTCACTTCATAAATCTGTTTGAAATATCTATTGAATTTTTTATCATCATAACTATCTTCATCGCCCCTACTTTCTTCTGCGCTATCATCACTCACATGCTCACATTTGTATCCATTTTCAGAAGATACAACTGGGTAAACGATATCTGATGGAGATTCTTCACTACATGGTGGCTTAGTTACTACTAAACGATGAAAATTTCGAAATTGATTTTGAAGCTGTAAACATAAAATAAATTTATAAATAAATAATATGTTTTAATTTATACTATTTTATTTTAAAATGTAATTTTTAATACCTGAAAGGATTCTCCGAGATGTAGAGCATGTTCTGTAGAACATGGCATACTTCTAAAAGACGCAGCATCAATCTTATCATCACCCATTCCAAAGGATGAGTAAGTTGTCTCCCTCATTTTTCGAATTTCCTTTTCTAGTTTTTTTTCTTCGTCTCTCCTTTTCTTTTCTTCCTTTTTCATTTTCATTCTCATTTTTGTTCTCTTGTTTAAAATTTCTTCGTTTATTGTATTTTCTAAGATACTTTCTTTAAATCTTGATCTTATCCACCACGAAGACATCTTCGATTGAGCGATGTATTATTGTTATTATTCTTACAATAATTTAATTATTGTTGAATAATTAATCGATTATTTCTTATTAATTTTATTCTTTTTTATTATTAAATTAATATACTGTATATTAAAATATTTACAATAGGAGATCAAACAATTGTACTTTAAAATACTAATTTCTATTGCTACAAGACAAGCAAACTTCCCAAAAAATGAAAAAAGCGCCGTTTATAACAATCAGTTTGATGTTAAATATCGTATCAGTGAAAAAGTTGGTTCATTATCTATATAAGATGTCAAAATCAGTACGTTTTCTCCTTTAAAAGAAACATCCCACGTATTAACATAGTAAAGTTTTTTGTCCTAAAGTTTATTTCTTACTTCTATAATAACAACGTGGTTATATTTTAAAAGACAAAATAGTGGAAATATTAATGTTGGAGTGATAATTTTTAAACGAAAATATCAGTTTATAAAATGTTTAATTTAATAAAACAGAACTGCCGGAACCCGGGATCGAACCAGGGACCTTTAGATCTTCAGTCTAACGCTCTCCCAACTGAGCTATTCCGGCGATGTTAATTAGGTTCAAAATAAGTAATAAATAGATTTTTAACAATTAAAATATCAATTACTACTGTAAAATTGTAATTTGACTTTATTTCGCCGTTTTTATCATATGATTTACTAATATTTAAATATATTTTATTAAAAAATGAAAAGTTTTTCTATTTATTAATTAATTTATAGATAGGAATGGGGAAAAACTATTATTAAATTATCGGTAGAAACGTTTTGTATTTTTACAGTGAAAAATTTTAATTAAAATTTATGAAATATTTTCACAGATGATTTTGGTGTTATCGAAATAAAAACTGGCCGCTGGAGTTCGGAATTTTTTTATTTTTTTACTTAAAAATTTACTAAAAGCGATTTATGGATAACAAAATATCATATGCTAAACAGCGATTTGTATTGTATGTAATGTTTTGACATAGTTATTTGAAGGACAAGTTGAAAATGGTTTAATCGATATAAATTCACAAAACTTTTATTATACCGATTTAAAAAAGTTTATAAATTTTTATTTTAAAAGAGTAACAAAGAAAATGCATGAACGGTACATAAAAATTTTTATTTTATTTTTATGTAATTCTATTCAATAATATTAAATAGTATTAAAAGAATCTTAGTAATTCTTTACATCATTTTGTCATTGTTATATAGTCCTATAATGTTTACAATAAATTTTAAAAATTAATAAAAGTTTTTTTTTTTTTAAATTTTCTTTTATAAAATAGAAAATTTTCATTCAGAGTATAATTACATTCTATTATACTACAGTATTTATATTATGGTTGACCTATTTGAAATCATCACAGTTATCTATGCATGAAAACTGTAAGATATTATTGAAGATGGAGAAAAAATTGAATTAAAAACAGATCAGTTTTTTAAAATATTTTTTTTAAACATCAAATAATAAATTTATTTTTAAATTAAAATTCTTTAACTGTAAGAGTTATGAAAGAGTGGTTTAAATCAATTTACTAGTATCCAAAACTTTTTATAATAATAGAAAGTAGTATGGACAGGATCGTCGAGAGGGGGAACTTGGGACGAAAACTTAGAGGTTTGTAGTGGTTCCTACTTCGATAAAATCGACGTTATTTCCACTAATAAAAATTAGAATCTTTAAGATTGCTTTTTATTGATAAAGAGATATTCTACGTATTTCATTTGTTCAAAAATAACGTGGCAAAAGACACTCCATACAAGATCTGTACGGCCTCATACATAGCTTCATTATTTAAATATAATATTATTAAATTAATTTTCTTATTACTTTCCCGACTGTTATAGTATGGCGATCCGGCAAAAAATGACCTCCCCAGATTTTTACATTTTTGGACTCAGGAGACCTTGAAATGTCGAGAAATTCAACAACACAATTCACTTAATTCAGGGATAATTTCTATATGTATGGATGTTAGTGTGTGTGGGGGAGCATGATTTTTTTTACGCTGTTTGAAGCTTAATAACTCCCGTGCTTTTTGTCGAAAATTTCTGAAATTTTGCAGGGAGGTTTGTGTTAGAGGAATTGATGCTATTAAATTATGGTGATTAAAGGTCGAAGGAGTTAAATCTGTAATTCAAGCTGTTTTAAATCCAGTCGGATTACTAAGAAAAACGGTTTTTATCTTTACTTTAAATAATTATATTCAGTCTCAATTTATAAATGACAGGACAATAATAAATAGCTGAACATTTCGTAATCTATTGTAAAAAATATTATGTAATAAGTACAGATATACAGATACAATACACTTAAATAGAATGAAAGATGCAAAACATTTCCAGATAAACAACACTCAAACAGGAAATAGAAGCTAAAATGTTAAAGGATTGTTGAATATGTATACAGGTTTAATAGAGCATAAAAATAAATTAATTTGAAAATATTATTTAATATAATAAAATCGAATTAAGGAAAAGTTAATTATTATTATAAGCTTACAAATGATCAATTTATTCTAGTTAATAATACTAATAATTTTAATTTCTGTTTTTATCTCTCTCCCTATAAACCTTTTAATCATGCCCATATGGGGCTGGCTAAGTTAGAGACGGGGTTCGATATATCCATGACAGATCGCATTCGAAAATTCCCAGGTTATAACATTTTAAATATCGTTTTAATTATAGAAATTTAATTCTCGTAAATTGATCCGATTAATAAATTACATATGTCTTTTTTAAAACGGAAATATGAAAATTTGTTCAATTAAAATATTGATCTACAGTACTATAATTAAAACAAGTTACATTAGAACATGGTTTCCCAACGGAGTCGGCATTGACCCCTAAGCCCACCAGTGCCAAGCGGTCTTCGTGCCCTGAACACTGGGAGTTCGGTCGTGGGTTTGCGCCTCGCTCGGACGGGCTGGCCACGTGGAGTTTTCCGGATTTTCTCCACATCTGTAACGCCTAAATAGGAGCCAGTTTTCCTTAAAAAGACCTCCCGGAAGGCATTCCCCTAGGCAGATCGCCCAAATGTTGCGTTGCCATAACTTAACCAACAACAACAACAACAACATTGACCCTTAGGGACCGATGAAAGTTTGAGAGGAAATCAATAAAATTATGCAATATAAAAAATGTATTTAAAACATAATTAAAAATTTTCATTATTTTTCGCTTTCAAATAAATTTAGGAAGATGCGTTTTAAAAATTATGTACGAGGACTGAGAGTTTTTAACATTTTAAATTTATTCTCTGTTCTCACAATAAATATAAATGTTCTGCGTATATTCAGTCATCGACACATGTTACTTTCATATTATATACTGTATATATATGTTTATTGTAAGTATCGTATAAGCCTACACTCTTTGTTTAGGTAGAGATGTATGACCCTGCTCCCTCGTGAAATATATTTTTAGGTTGGAAAGGTTGAATAGATTAGAAATTATCGTCAAGCACAATCATCAAAACATCAAAAGAAACTATTTTTTAATTAAAAAAATTGGCTTCATTTGATCATTATAAGTATGTTATTTTTAGTATAATATATGACTAAATGTATTCTAACGCACACAATTTATTATTGGTGTTTTAAATTAATATTTTATATATGTTACCGCTAAAGCGCGAAACTCGTTAATCTGCAGATTACCTAGCTAATCCCCTAGTTAATCTAGCTAGTTAATCTGCAGATTACCTAGCTAATCTGCTTAACTAGCGTGATCCGTTAAAGTTGTGAAAATTGTTCCATTTCTCAAATTACCTGCAGATAATGTGCAGAGTATCTAGGTAATCCGCACATTACCTATTAGGCACTCGGTAAAGTGAAAGTAAGATCTTTGCCACAAATAAATGTACCACAAATAGGTGTGCTTGTCGCAGAAACCAATTGCTATGAAATTCAAAGTGTCACCAATCTTTAGACTGCACAATTGGATAATGTTACCTATGGTGGGTAAAATGGCGGCTCGTCTCTGATTCCAGCAAAGAGAAAAAAGGAAACAGTGGGGACGCACGTTCAAACCTAACCTAACCTATTCTAATAATTTGGTTGGTAATAATTATGGTAATTTATTAAAATAGATTAGGTTAGAGTTCAGATAGATATTCAAAGTCCCGAAATTCCATAGGTGGTTATCTATATAATAATTTCCCTAATTGTATTAATATTTTAAATCGTTTGATTTTTTGTATGTTTTTTAATTGGTTGATGATTGATNCTCTGATTAACAAAAAATCTGTAAGTGAATACATTATTTTTCTTATACTGTAATTCATAAAAGAAAGTTTAATTACAAAGTGATTTGTTCTTGTTACCTTTTATCATTTAACTTCAATGTAAGATAAATCATACATATTAAACTGTAATTACAATAATACACATCTTTATTCTTAAAATTATCTTATGTATTAGCAGTATAATAAATGATATAGAAAATGTTGCTCTTATATATGATTAAATTCACTAGGGTATAAAAAGAAGCTTAAAAGTGCTACCATATAAATATTTTCTATTCTTAATTTTTAATCCAAAATAGCAATAGCTGTTTTAGCTGAGTTTTCAGTTATCCAAGATAGTATCATTTCACTTTATCTCTAATAATCAAGATTCTGCTATATCATCATCCATCTTTAGGTATTTTCTTCTAAAGAGAATGGCACCAACATGAAAGCATTTAAATAAATTCAATTTTTGTTTTAGCTTTCTGCTTGTACAAAACATTTGGTTGAATTGTGTGATTAAAAATCTTTCCTGCAAAAATATTAAAAGATAAAATATATTTTTATCTATTCAAAACTATCAGAATATTAATCATATATTCAACAGGATAACTGAATAATGGTACCTATATTCTATTTGTGTACTGTTTATATTATGTTAAAAGACATATGACGACAACCCAGATTAATATGTTCCATTTTTACAGTCGGTCTGTCAAGCATCTATTGTGTTCTTTGTACCAAAAAGATACACTATTTGATATAAGCAATAAATCACATTAGTCTGAATAAAGAAAGAAGAATTCATTGTTCTTTTATACGTCATGCATTATATGTTTTATGCATTTAGGATTTTCTAAATATCTGAACATCCTGCCCAGCGGATAAAAAAAAAAAAACTTGCTTCATCTCACATAGACTTCAAATTAATTATAAATTCATTATTGCATTGAAACCATCATCCAAATACAAAATAATTCCCAAATTTGTCACACTTTTTTTTTCAAAGGAATGTAAATCAAAGGAATGTAATAAATTTGAAAAATCACTTTTTATCCGGAGGATCATTGCGGACTATTTATACCATTTCCTAGATGTTACAATAGATTTTTCTTAGAAAAATTAAAACTTTAAATGCAAAGTTTGGGATCAAATCCAAATTTGCCCGGAAACAACCGATAACAATGCCAATTCATCAACCGTGGTAGCAATTAGATTACGTCTAGAAAACCTGGCTAAATTAAATGGTGTCTGCTGCCAAAAACCTGTCCTTATCAGACAATCATCTCAGGACGAATTTCTAAGGTGTCTTCACACAAACAACCGTGCAGAGAAAAGAAAATGCAATAAAAACTTAGAAATTACATAAAATAAAATCAATCGATTCAAATAATATCAGAGACTGGTGTTTAAATATACAAAATATTGTATCCAATCCCCAAATTTTGATAAATCAACTGTAATGCTTTAACAATCAATCAGAGAGGTGCTCAAATGTATTTTGTGTTTAAGGATGCAAATTATATAAAGATTTTTGCAGTAAAAACTCACCATCTTCCGATTTTTGCTGGTATTTACTTTGCTCGCGGGTTCCACACTCGATACAGTTCAAGCGAATAGTATTGTAATATTCTGTATCTTTGCACGACATGGGATCGATGAGGGGGAACGAATAGAAGGAAAAAACACAAGAAAAGCATAAAAAAATACCCGACAACAGCAACCAATTCATTTTCCCGCAGCCGTCAAGAACCAAACATCTTCACCGAGCCTTCAATCGATACGCCATCTAGCGGAAGGTGAATGCAATAATGTCAGAATGGTTACTGAGAACGTTTGTTTGTTTATTAACGGAGTCAAAAGTCAATGACTTTTGATAAATAGGTTCACAGTCAAATAAAAATAAAAGTAACGTATGATCGTAAAGACGCTTACGAAACGAAATTGCTAGAATTACTATCTAAATTAAGATTTTCCAAAGTTTGTGCGCTATTTAATTGTTAAAGAAGTAGCAAAATATTGTCGAGTTTCTATCGATTATAAATCGATTTATGTTTGTTTGTATAAGGAAAATATGAAATTCTCCGTATTTTAAATAAATGTTGTTTTATTTTAATATTTTTATTTTATTTAATTTAAAATATATTCTCTCCACCTCAAATTATTACTAGTAACTTGCCCCTGTACATCATACTTTTCCTTTAACAATACAATCGTGCTAGTATCTATCTAACACCTTTAGAGGAAAAATGTTTGAACTGAAATAACGTTATTTTTAGTTTATGTGGAAAGTTCGTATATAGTTAATCGGGGCTTCCTGCCTCTAAGGTGTCCAAATCTGGTTTTGTTTTTCATCTATCTAACTCCATTCTCGAGATTAAGGAAAGACAGACAAACGGATGGACAGACGACTGTAAAAATTTATAGGTCTACAATTTTTTCAAGCTGTAGCCCAATTGTTAAGTTTGTTCCATGCCAACAAACTTAAGTATTTGGTTGTATTTATTAGAGTCTTTGTCATGATCCAAGTGATATCCTTCTTGTTGAATTTCTTAGTTTTTTTTTTAAATTTGACACGTTTTTTTAATGAATATCTTATAAAAGATTTTTCTGAATTTGCAGCAAATATATTAATATAAAATATGACTGACCAGACGTCCAGTTCTAGCTATACAGTTCGATTTTTAAGCACTGTCCTCCCTCCGGAAGTACCTCGAGCCGGATGTTAACTTGTCTTCTTATTTGGGATCTTCCAAAATAATTTATGTAATATCTCAAAAAACTATTCATTCACATTATTTTCTGGAATATCCGAATAACTTGACGAAGACGAGGAGTTTAAAAAATTTATAAGGGTTGTTTAGGGGTCTTATAAAGTCTTTATAAGTTAGGACGCTTTCCTCGTCATCTATATACTGTGCAGTACATAATACAGTATATATGTAGCCTATGATAATCTATTAGTGCAATATCCTCTTTTATTTGGAAATGGCTACACTATATAAGATACATTGTTTTGTTTTTCGCAACAACTAAGGGAAAAAATTTACTACATCTGAAAAGTTAGTTTTTTTTTTACTCTTCCCGCCTGCGGGTTCTCCTGTTTTTTCCGATACCCATTGTGGATAGGTCAATCGGGTGGAAACGAATGGCCTGGAAGGCACATTATAACAAAACCTAGAGGCCCAAAATATGTGGAATGGATCGCCCATGAAAAATTTCTAGGATTTTCGATTGCCAGGATTCTATTCCGGATCCCCAAAGCAATAGATTGACGCCTTAGCTGGTTAGGTCTTCAGATCGTGGCGTATTACATATTTTAAACCACCATCGAGGTATTTAAGTTAACAAATCCTTTACTTTGAAAAGAGTTTCATGAATCATGACTGTTTGTAATCGTTTTATAATTTTATTCTGATTTATAATACAGTACTAATAATTCTGTTTCATAAGATTACAGTTTGTGAAACATTTGAGATCGATTAGAAAATTGATCGTAAATGTTCCATAAATTGTATAATCATACGCCTACTAATTTCAAAATATGCAAGATTTTATTTGCATTATATATTTAGGCTAAAGCAATTATTTATTTTACACAAATAGAAATAAGAAGAATATTTACACGAAATGTTTATTTAGTGATAAGGTTACGCATTTGTGTTGTAATACTTCGTAACTGTGTTACGCAATGGATTAGAATACAAGTTCTTGCACAACTTGAATTTCTGATTTTATGGACTTTTTACATTGAGATTTATCAAGCCGAACAATAATTATATCAATAGTTCCACAAAATTTATAAGAATACAGTATATAAATAGAACAGTTGCAACTAGAGGGAAAACAAGGAGAAGTAGTCTACTCCTGTAAACACGTGTCTTTGGTTCTCTTGGTTTTTCCACTCCTCCTGTTTTTATCTCTACTCTTGCATTTCTCGCATCTGCATAAACGCAGCTTTAGCGAGAGCGAGAAACGAGAAAATGAAAAACGTCCTACATAATCGCATGAAATAATTGAATCAAAAGCAAATTTGTAGTAATTTTTTAAAATATACTTTGAAGATAACTGTTATATTCCTGTTATATTTTATAGATGCAAGTACAAACATCTATCTTAATTAGGGTTTACAGTATTTTGAAAGTCGGCGAGAGCGATTGTTTAAAGAAAATATTTTCGTTAAAAAGATCATTTATTGCATATTGTTATTACGATATTTTACTTTTAGTGAATTTTGTGTCAAATGAAAATGATGAACCAATAAAAATTACAGCAATACACATCCATAAGTTTTCTTTTTCACTTTCTTTTCAGGAACCATACAATTGTTATTAATGTTACGAGAATTAAGTGGAGATAATTCTGGGCGATTTCCTAATGTAAATCTTTTAATACAGGAAATGATGGACTGATTATCCGATTGAACCGAACGAATGGAATCTTGTTCCTATTAAGAACAATTTATTAATATATAAAACATTAATTTATTTAATAGTTGATGAAAAATTAGAAAACTTTAATGAAATTAACTTTAACAACTGTGAATTCTCTTGATTCTGATTCTTTTAATTCTCCATATTCATTCACTTCATAAATCTGTTTGAAATATCTATTGAATTTTTTATCATCATAACTATCTTCATCGCCCCTACTTTCTTCTGCGCTATCATCACTCACATGCTCACATTTGTATCCATTTTCAGAAGATACAACTGGGTAAACGATATCTGATGGAGATTCTTCACTACATGGTGGCTTAGTTACTACTAAACGATGAAAATTTCGAAATTGATTTTGAAGCTGTAAACATAAAATAAATTTATAAATAAATAATATGTTTTAATTTATACTATTTTATTTTAAAATGTAATTTTTAATACCTGAAAGGATTCTCCGAGATGTAGAGCATGTTCTGTAGAACATGGCATACTTCTAAAAGACGCAGCATCAATCTTATCATCACCCATTCCAAAGGATGAGTAAGTTGTCTCCCTCATTTTTCGAATTTCCTTTTCTAGTTTTTTTTCTTCGTCTCTCCTTTTCTTTTCTTCCTTTTTCATTTTCATTCTCATTTTTGTTCTCTTGTTTAAAATTTCTTCGTTTATTGTATTTTCTAAGATACTTTCTTTAAATCTTGATCTTATCCACCACGAAGACATCTTCGATTGAGCGATGTATTATTGTTATTATTCTTACAATAATTTAATTATTGTTGAATAATTAATCGATTATTTCTTATTAATTTTATTCTTTTTTATTATTAAATTAATATACTGTATATTAAAATATTTACAATAGGAGATCAAACAATTGTACTTTAAAATACTAATTTCTATTGCTACAAGACAAGCAAACTTCCCAAAAAATGAAAAAAGCGCCGTTTATAACAATCAGTTTGATGTTAAATATCGTATCAGTGAAAAAGTTGGTTCATTATCTATATAAGATGTCAAAATCAGTACGTTTTCTCCTTTAAAAGAAACATCCCACGTATTAACATAGTAAAGTTTTTTGTCCTAAAGTTTATTTCTTACTTCTATAATAACAACGTGGTTATATTTTAAAAGACAAAATAGTGGAAATATTAATGTTGGAGTGATAATTTTTAAACGAAAATATCAGTTTATAAAATGTTTAATTTAATAAAACAGAACTGCCGGAACCCGGGATCGAACCAGGGACCTTTAGATCTTCAGTCTAACGCTCTCCCAACTGAGCTATTCCGGCGATGTTAATTAGGTTCAAAATAAGTAATAAATAGATTTTTAACAATTAAAATATCAATTACTACTGTAAAATTGTAATTTGACTTTATTTCGCCGTTTTTATCATATGATTTACTAATATTTAAATATATTTTATTAAAAAATGAAAAGTTTTTCTATTTATTAATTAATTTATAGATAGGAATGGGGAAAAACTATTATTAAATTATCGGTAGAAACGTTTTGTATTTTTACAGTGAAAAATTTTAATTAAAATTTATGAAATATTTTCACAGATGATTTTGGTGTTATCGAAATAAAAACTGGCCGCTGGAGTTCGGAATTTTTTTATTTTTTTACTTAAAAATTTACTAAAAGCGATTTATGGATAACAAAATATCATATGCTAAACAGCGATTTGTATTGTATGTAATGTTTTGACATAGTTATTTGAAGGACAAGTTGAAAATGGTTTAATCGATATAAATTCACAAAACTTTTATTATACCGATTTAAAAAAGTTTATAAATTTTTATTTTAAAAGAGTAACAAAGAAAATGCATGAACGGTACATAAAAATTTTTATTTTATTTTTATGTAATTCTATTCAATAATATTAAATAGTATTAAAAGAATCTTAGTAATTCTTTACATCATTTTGTCATTGTTATATAGTCCTATAATGTTTACAATAAATTTTAAAAATTAATAAAAGTTTTTTTTTTTAAATTTTCTTTTATAAAATAGAAAATTTTCATTCAGAGTATAATTACATTCTATTATACTACAGTATTTATATTATGGTTGACCTATTTGAAATCATCACAGTTATCTATGCATGAAAACTGTAAGATATTATTGAAGATGGAGAAAAAATTGAATTAAAAACAGATCAGTTTTTTAAAATATTTTTTTTAAACATCAAATAATAAATTTATTTTTAAATTAAAATTCTTTAACTGTAAGAGTTATGAAAGAGTGGTTTAAATCAATTTACTAGTATCCAAAACTTTTTATAATAATAGAAAGTAGTATGGACAGGATCGTCGAGAGGGGGAACTTGGGACGAAAACTTAGAGGTTTGTAGTGGTTCCTACTTCGATAAAATCGACGTTATTTCCACTAATAAAAATTAGAATCTTTAAGATTGCTTTTTATTGATAAAGAGATATTCTACGTATTTCATTTGTTCAAAAATAACGTGGCAAAAGACACTCCATACAAGATCTGTACGGCCTCATACATAGCTTCATTATTTAAATATAATATTATTAAATTAATTTTCTTATTACTTTCCCGACTGTTATAGTATGGCGATCCGGCAAAAAATGACCTCCCCAGATTTTTACATTTTTGGACTCAGGAGACCTTGAAATGTCGAGAAATTCAACAACACAATTCACTTAATTCAGGGATAATTTCTATATGTATGGATGTTAGTGTGTGTGGGGGAGCATGATTTTTTTTACGCTGTTTGAAGCTTAATAACTCCCGTGCTTTTTGTCGAAAATTTCTGAAATTTTGCAGGGAGGTTTGTGTTAGAGGAATTGATGCTATTAAATTATGGTGATTAAAGGTCGAAGGAGTTAAATCTGTAATTCAAGCTGTTTTAAATCCAGTCGGATTACTAAGAAAAACGGTTTTTATCTTTACTTTAAATAATTATATTCAGTCTCAATTTATAAATGACAGGACAATAATAAATAGCTGAACATTTCGTAATCTATTGTAAAAAATATTATGTAATAAGTACAGATATACAGATACAATACACTTAAATAGAATGAAAGATGCAAAACATTTCCAGATAAACAACACTCAAACAGGAAATAGAAGCTAAAATGTTAAAGGATTGTTGAATATGTATACAGGTTTAATAGAGCATAAAAATAAATTAATTTGAAAATATTATTTAATATAATAAAATCGAATTAAGGAAAAGTTAATTATTATTATAAGCTTACAAATGATCAATTTATTCTAGTTAATAATACTAATAATTTTAATTTCTGTTTTTATCTCTCTCCCTATAAACCTTTTAATCATGCCCATATGGGGCTGGCTAAGTTAGAGACGGGGTTCGATATATCCATGACAGATCGCATTCGAAAATTCCCAGGTTATAACATTTTAAATATCGTTTTAATTATAGAAATTTAATTCTCGTAAATTGATCCGATTAATAAATTACATATGTCTTTTTTAAAACGGAAATATGAAAATTTGTTCAATTAAAATATTGATCTACAGTACTATAATTAAAACAAGTTACATTAGAACATGGTTTCCCAACGGAGTCGGCATTGACCCCTAAGCCCACCAGTGCCAAGCGGTCTTCGTGCCCTGAACACTGGGAGTTCGGTCGTGGGTTTGCGCCTCGCTCGGACGGGCTGGCCACGTGGAGTTTTCCGGATTTTCTCCACATCTGTAACGCCTAAATAGGAGCCAGTTTTCCTTAAAAAGACCTCCCGGAAGGCATTCCCCTAGGCAGATCGCCCAAATGTTGCGTTGCCATAACTTAACCAACAACAACAACAACAACATTGACCCTTAGGGACCGATGAAAGTTTGAGAGGAAATCAATAAAATTATGCAATATAAAAAATGTATTTAAAACATAATTAAAAATTTTCATTATTTTTCGCTTTCAAATAAATTTAGGAAGATGCGTTTTAAAAATTATGTACGAGGACTGAGAGTTTTTAACATTTTAAATTTATTCTCTGTTCTCACAATAAATATAAATGTTCTGCGTATATTCAGTCATCGACACATATTACTTTAATATTATATACTGTATATATATGTTTATTGTAGGTATCGTATAAGCCTACACTCTTTGTTTAGGTAGAGATGTATGACCCTGCTCCCTCGTGAAATATATTTTTAGGTTGGAAAGGTTGAATAGATTAGAAATTATCGTCAAGCACAATCATCAAAACATCAAAAGAAACTATTTTTTAATTAAAAAAATTGGCTTCATTTGATCATTATAAGTATGTTATTTTTAGTATAATATATGACTAAATGTATTCTAACGCACACAATTTATTATTGGTGTTTTAAATTAATATTTTATATATGTTACCGCTAAAGCTCGAAACTCGTTAATCTGCAGATTACCTAGCTAATCCCCTAGTTAATCTAGCTAGTTAATCTGCAGATTACCTAGCTAATCTGCTTAACTAGCGTGATCCGTTAAAGTTGTGAAAATTGTTCCATTTCTCAAATTACCTGCAGATAATGTGCAGAGTATCTAGGTAATCCGCACATTACCTATTAGGCACTCGGTAAAGTGAAAGTAAGATCTTTGCCACAAATAAATGTACCACAAATAGGTGTGCTTGTCGCAGAAACCAATTGCTATGAAATTCAAAGTGTCACCAATCTTTAGACTGCACAATTGGATAATGTTACCTATGGTGGGTAAAATGGCGGCTCGTCTCTGATTCCAGCAAAGAGAAGAAAGGAAACAGTGGGGACGCACGTTCAAACCTAACCTAACCTATTCTAATAATTTGGTTGGTAATAATTATGGTAATTTATTAAAATAGGTTAGGTTAGGACAGAACGTGCGTCCCCACTGTTTCCTTTCTTCTGTTTGCTGGAATCAGAGACGAGCCGCCATTTTACTCACCATAGGTAACATTAACTGCACAATTATATCATGCGATCACCAGAAAAAGTATGATAACTTTATTATTTTTCGTCTCCGGTCCAAAAGTAGGGTATCGTTGAAGTCGTCTCGGTCCCCTCAGTTCAGATAGATACTCAAAGTCCCGAAATTCCATAGGTGGTTATCTATATAATAATTTCCCTAATTGTATTAATATTTTAAATCGTTTGATTTTTTGTATGTTTTTTAATTGGTTGATGATTGATTCTATCAACTAATTTGTCGATTGTTTGATTGTATTAACTTGATTCTTTAGATATCGAAAATTAAATAAAGAACATTATGTTAATTTAAGCGTACAGAAACGTTGCTGTTGTTTCAGCAAAGATCTTATTTTCACTTTACCGAGTGCCTAGTAGGTAATTTGCAGATTACCTAGATAATCTGCACATTACCTAGGTAATTTGAGAAATAGAACAATTTTAGCAACTTTAACGGATCACGCTAGTTAATCTGCAGATTACCTAGCTAATCTGCAGATTAACGAGTTTCCGAGCTTTAGCGGTAACATATATATAAAGATTACATACAACAGTATAAAGAACAACACTTCAACAACAACTGAACAACATTCCATACACTAGACGCTTTCGTAAGTTTAATTAATCATCGTTGAATAAAGGACACAAAATTTATAAACTTACATCAGAAGAATAAGAACAGGTCTATTGAATTTTTTTTTTCTTTTCGGAAGTTTAAAACTTGATATGATAGCCTTTAAAGATAGTAAGAATGTTAAATGAAATATATATATAATAGTAATGATATATATAAAATTAATTTCTTATAAAATTGATAAAATTGTCAATGTAAAATGTCATTTTCGATGGAAATGTTTCTTGACACGAAAAATCAATCGATTAAATATTAAATTATTTCAAGCGACTAAATGAAATGAATTCTTAACATTTGATTCCAATTATAATCATATTCAGATTCAAAACTGAAAACTGTGAAAAGATTCATACCATTATAATTATTTAACAGTTTTCTTATATAAAGTAAACAATTGCAGATAGTTTGCCATTTGTTACCGTTTAAAATCATTTCTCACAAAATAACGTCAATTCACATCAATAAATTATTTCAAATAATGCTTTTATACGGTTTAATATACAATATCTATACATACGGGCATTATATACTTTTTTAAAAAATTCTTTTCCTCCTATGGGCACTAAGAGGGCCTCTTTTTTAGCAAGCACATTATGGGTTTGGCCAGGCCCACAATGGGGTGGCCGGATGGTAAGGGACGGACCACCCCAAAAAATTTCTGGCGATTTTCGATTTCGGGTTCCCCAAAGCGGTAGGCTACTAACTCGACCACTCGGCCATCCGGCCGGTCATTATATACTGTAATTATATTGTAATTATTCGATTATAATTATTATATACAATCATTTTTTATTGTTTTACATGAAAACTTTTAACATATAAATAAAATATGCCATGTATACTATTATCATTATTCGGATAAAATTTTTCAGCTTATTTATTTATTTTTTTTACATTGACATTTCTTACCACCAGAGGGTGTGTATGATCAAACGAAACATCAAAATGATAGAAACATCATGAATGTTGATAATTTCGGTTCAAAACAAAGTTTAAAAAATAAATATATTATTAGTAACGTAAATTAGATTTCCAGATGAAAATTTAACGTTATTCTGAAATGTATAACTGTGATTTATTATCAAATTATATGATTTTAAACTCGGTGTATAATACATTCAACCAATAGATCGATTCGTAATTTCCCAAATTAATCATCTGTTGAATCAGGAAGTTTTTTAAAAGGTAAAATTTCATATTCTGTAGCATAATCTGTGTATATATTAAAAATAAATAGATTTATTTTACCATATTATTTGATACATGCACAATTAGTGATTCACAAAACATTCAGTCAATATTCCAAATGTTGTTTTGTTGTATTTGTGTATCTGATTTGCTTCAATAAGCCATTCAACACACTGCATTCATTTTGGATAAGTGGGTGAAAATCTGAAAAAAAAAACTTGTCAAACTTGATACAAAGAAAAAACTTAAGTTTCTCTGAAAAATGATACAACATGGGAATCTTTACACTTTTATTGTCCGGTATAACAGACAGAAGTTGTGTCTGAAAATTATTAAATGATTTTCGGATGCTATTCTAATAGTCGTATGTCGGGCCCTATCTCTTGCCGTCCAGCTGTTTTGTTCTGGATCTGGCCAAACCTACCTTAATAAGAGGCCTTCTAAGTGTCATCTAAAAGAATTAAAAGAAAGGGTTTCTGTATAATATATGTACTGTGATGACTACCATCTGTGGTAAATTGTTGATTCTATTTCAATATTTGCAGAATAAACAGCTAAAGTAACTTAGAGAACATAAAAGTAATTTTATTTTATTGATAAACTATATTTTAATAGTAAATGACAATGTGTAGGACATCATCAGGTATCTTAGAATACAGGGATCAAGTGTGTTCCAAATCTAAACACAGATTTATAATAAAGTATAATTTCTAAAAAGATATTTATTTTTTTATTTAGAAATTTAAAATATTTTTTAATATTAATAATAAGTATAAATTTATTAAAATTTTTCAAAATATGGCAGTATTTTAATTTTTTATTTGTTGCTTTATTGGGGATGAATGAATATACTGTATAGAATTTATCTAAACATTTTTTATATGTATATTCAATTTTCAGAGCTTTTTATTCAAATATAGTGTTTTTGGATTCTTTGCTTCAGCATAAATGGGTTTTAAGAACATTTAAATCCAAAATCCTTTAAAAAAAAATGAGTTTCAGATGTTCAGATATAGGTTGAGCCAAGAATAAGAATCCACAACAGAACTGTAGGGGTATTCTGGGAGATGCCCAGGTGAACAAAATTTCTGTCATTGGCACTGTTATTGCTTTATTTTTATAAGCCTGTCAAATTTTTTAGTCACTTAAGAAATTTTTCTAATTTTGTTGCATCTAATGGTCTTTAACATTAGTTAAAGACAAAAACANACAATAATTTTTTTTTTTTTTATAATTCTATTAATACATAATTGTCTTCAATAACTGAAATTAGGAAAATGTAGTATTTATGTATGCAACTAGGTTTATTTTTAAATGCAGCATTCAAAATTCTAAACTTTAAATTGATTTTGGTAATTTTATTAGAAAATTAAGTTAATATATTATATTATTAGAATAGTTTTGCTTTTACATTTGAAAATAAAAATTCCAATTATTAGTGATTTTATTTAATATGTTTTAAATTAGTTTTAATTCCAAATATTTAAATATTCAAAAAAATTAAAAATTATATGAGTTTAAGAGTTAATTGAATTATGTTATTTACACTTGTAATTTAAACATTTATGGTTATTGTTATTTAAAATATATTAAACATTTCTTAGATGAACACTATTTATTTAATTATCAGTAGTAGTAGTAGTAGTAGTAATAATAATGATGATAACTATCATTATTCATACTGTTTCCATTTTAGATTTTATTGAAAACATAAATGCTTATTGCATGATTCAATTTCACTTTGTTTGAAATAGGTTGCAGAGCTTATTGATTAAAAAAAAATATATTACTCATGTTTTATATAAAAAAAATTATGTAACTTATGAATCAGCAAAAATTTTGAATTACTAACCTATTGAGTCAATAAGTTAAATATATATCTATTTTATTTTATTTTATTTAAAGTTTAAGGGGAATGTTTATATAAACAGCATTATAAGTTTTTTCTAAATTTAATGAGAAATTGTATCAAAATAATCAGGTAATTAAATTATTAGTTGATAACTGTATATTGAATTCTGATATACCAAAAACTGGTTGTATCTGATATGTTTATTGTAGTTTTGAATTAATATTTTTATTAATATTTTTTAGTTTTTATTATTATAAAGCTGTAAAAAAAAGTGTATTTGTTAATAAAAACTGATTAAGTTATGTATATTATATCAAAGAAAAATTTGCTTAAATTGTTTTTATTTAATTAGAATGTGTCTTAATAAGAAATAAGGTTTTAGAAAATGGATTTTGTTGTTTGAATTAATAAAAAATCTATTTTATAAGAAATAAAATGAAATTTAAAATTAATTTTACATTGTATAAAAGTAGTTATATAATAGGGAAAATATAATAAAATTAATTTTTATTCGGCAATAATAATAAAATAAAAATAATGAAAATCATTATAAAAATGATAAACTTTCAAATTGAAGAAATCAGTAAAGCAATAATTTTGTATTTATCTATCAAAAAAGAAATTCCAAAAATTTATAACAAAATGAATATGATAAAATTCATTATTAAGAATTAGTTGAATTTATTGAATTTTTACATTTTAATAACTTCATTAATTTTTAAAATTAATTTATTCAAATGTTTTTACTTTTTGATACACTGAAATAATTTTCATAAGAAACAAATTTAAGTAAAATAGTAAATGCATTTATTAGAAGATTTAATTTTTTTTTATATTAATTATTAAGTAACTGTTAAAATTACTTTTAATAGATGACGATTACTAATGAACTGAATCAAAAAAGTACAGGTATCTCTCGTATAACACAGTAGTTACATTCTAAAAAAAATGCTGTTTATGTGAATCCATGCTATACAAAACAAAGGATTAATGCAAAACATAGGGTTAGATTCCAAAAGTTAAAAAAATTTACTGTTCTTTTTTGTTACTAAGAAAAATATGTTTATTAAAACAATCAATAATTAACTAACGATAACAATTAAAAATATTGTTTGACATGTGAATATTAATTTTAGATAAATGAGGGTGTTTTCTTTTTAGAAAGTATTGTCATCTGATTGTTTTTTATTGATTTTGGTCAGAAACATCTTCATTTTTCTTATTTTTATCATAAAAAATTTTTATGGATGACAAAATAAAAATGTTATTAATCGAAAATTTGTTTTATAGGGCTCTCATTTGTTCAGTTGAGTATCTAGCAATTTTTATCCAGAATTTGTGTTCGAATACCAAATTGTTCAAGTTGTGTATAGTTTGAGTATGAGACATTGCTGTATTTTTTGTCATTTTTACGAATGATTATTTATCTATGGTTAAAAAAGTTAATAACACCTAAAAATGTTTAAATACTGTAAACTTTACTAAATATGAATATTAATGTAAAAAACCAAAACACGGTGACAGTCTTAATAAATGCTAATGTCTGAAAGCAACATCAACAATACCTGGTTGATAAGAAAGCTAGGACAAGGAAGAGAAAAATTGTAGTATCAGTTTTCATTAAAGTAAACCTGATGAAAGGCACAAAACAAATTGAAACTTTCAATATTGTAAAATCCATGAGCAAATTTGAGATGACAAGTATGCTTACTTGAATAATGGACTTTGCACTTAACTGAAATTTTGTACAGACAATTTCCTGAATTCTGAAACTGTGCTGTAGAAGTGCCTTGTTGTATGAAAGATACTGTAGTTTAAAGTTAAGAATATCAATTTTTATTAATGAAAAATTAATAATCATATCTATAAGTTAAAATAAAATAAAAAACTACATAAAACATTAAATTTCAATAATTTTATTTTTATTATAAGTATAAAAGCTAATAATTGAAATCTTTTAATTTTTAAAAATGGATAGTCTAATAAAAATAATAAAAATAGAATAAAATTCTAAAAAAAATAAATAAAATAAAAACTTAAAATTTTAACTTCTTAATTTAGAGTCATTATTGTAGTTATTTTCTTATAAAGGCATTAAAAGTAAGAAGTTTAAAAAAAAATCATTAGTACAGTAAACTCCTACTAACTATTGACTTGGACCTGCCAACTCAGACTTTTCATAACTTGGACAAATTTTTTTTTTAAATTGTACAGCATGGTAATTTAAAATTTCTTAACAATACCTAAAAATGTAATCGCACTAGGTGTAGAACTAAATCTACCAAAAATTGATACTGTAGTTATATTAATAAAAATATCGAAGTTTGAAATAAATTGACAAACTAATAGTTTTTTGACTAAAAAAAAAATAACATTAAATTATAATGAATAAGATTTTTTTGGATAACATTTTATAAACAGTTTTAATTCCACTGTGAAGAATTCTATAAATTTTTTCATCATTTGATAACATCTTAAAAGTTTCAAATCATCAGAAAAGTTTAGAAGAAATAATCAGAAAAAATGATCAAATTGATTATCTATCAACAGAATCAAATACTTGACCACCAGTACCTAGACTTAAGAGAAGTCTTAGAAATCATAGTAGTTATGAGACTTTTTACAATATCGTAGCATACAATGTGCTTTGTGAATACAAGACTTTTTGCATCTGGCAACTTACAATGAATTTTGTCATAAGTTACGATACAAGGTACAGTACAGTAGAGCCTCGATTATCCGACCCAATTGGGGACTGGGGTTGGTCGGATAATTGAAAAGTCGGATAACCGAAAAGTATGAAAAAATCCATTATTAGTGTAGTATATTATTATATCCCATGTAATTAGTATATTAGTATATTGCTATTAACCTACTTTGCGTTGAATTTTCATCGATGTTAAGCCTAACAAAAATTTTTTAAAATAATAATCGTCGCTATTATATCGTTAAAAATTAGAAAATTAAACCTCGTTTAAATACTGGCTCCCTTTCATGGTTGAATGAGTGTTGCCAGCTAAAACAAGTAAAAATAATTTTAAAGTAGCCAAGACATAGCCAAATATTGTAGCTCCACATCACTAGCGGACATTTGAAATTTGCCAACTAGGACAGTTGGTTAACCGAGGTGTCGGTTAATCGGGGGTCGGATAATCAAGGCTCTACTGTATTGGTGAATCCAGGCCCTGGTCATTTTTGTTTCCCACAATTCTCTAGATCTGTCACTAATTTGTGGATTACTTTTAATGATCAACCTGTTTCCTTTGATATTTCTTTCCATAAGCCCATAATTTAAGAATACAGCACACTTATTCTTCACTGAGCTCGTGTTTTCAAGCCAAACTGATCACTCATCAACAGAACATAAAACTTGGTTAAACAGTTAAATCAAAACTAATGGTTTTAAATTTGGTGGTTAATTACTTTATTTTTGATATGCAGCTTTTGCCACTAGAATGCACAAGATTTAGGGGAAAACTTGATATCAAATCCAAAGAGGATTGTTTTTTTCTATAATTATTTGACATGTAAATTCTTATTATTGTTGAATATCTAAAACAATCTGAATGTAATTGTTGAATTATTGAATCAATTCATAATACTGTAATGATCATTTACTAAATGTTTTGTTACAATAGATGCAACTGTTTTTTAAATATCAGCAATAAACCTTTTTTTCTATAATATTTTGACATACTTTATAAGCTGAATCGATCCACATTTAACAGTGAATGAAGTTTAAATAATGCTAATGTTTTTGAAATGGTTAATAAGCTATCTTCAGGCATGGATAGTTATGATCTTATATTTCTTGACCATTGTTACCATATTAATAAGCACTGTGGTTACTCTGCTGAATTAATCAATGCATTGTTAAAGATGCATTGATTGATTCATCTGAGTAACCATAGTGGCTAGTTTTTCCTTATGTGAAAATATATGTAAAATGTAAACAATTATGTTATTGTTTATACTGTCACTAATGGAATTTAAACACAAAATTTAACATAACATGAAACAAAATAGAAAAAAATATTGGTTATCATAAATATAATAAACTGTATGAATTAGTGATTATTGGATCATTTATTATTTTAAATAGAAAACTTACACTGCAAAATGACTATTGATATGTTTCTATTATTTGGCTAGTTTTTTATTATACATGTTACCACAAAACTTTCCACTATCTTATTGGGTTATTTCCAAATATAGAAATATTACTTTACATTTTATATGCATTTTGTAATTCTGAATCATGCAGTTTTAACTTCTACAGTATTATTGATTATTCATGAAAAACATATGCTTTATTAGTATTATTTTGTATTGTGTTATTCTATTCCATTAATTTCCCTTGCTAGGAAATAATAGGATCTATAATAATAGTTAATGGTCTAACTTCATATATCTAAAAAATTTAGTTTCAAATCAAATCAATATATCTAAAACAGTTATTTAGATAGCTTGACTATAAAAATATTTTAAAATTAAGTAGAAGAAAATCAAGAAATTTCAAGTTCAAATTCTGATCTAGATCACTATTTATTAGATTAATGTAAATGATATTTATTTGTTTATTAAAATTTTTCAAAATATGGCAGTATTTTAATTTTTTATTTGTTGCTTTATTGGGGATGAATGAATATACTGTATAGAATTTATCTAAACATTTTTTATATGTATATTCAATTTTCAGAGCTTTTTATTCAAATATAGTGTTTTTGGATTCTTTGCTTCAGCATAAATGGGTTTTAAGAACATTTAAATCCAAAATCCTTTAAAAAAAAATGAGTTTCAGATGTTCAGATATAGGTTGAGCCAAGAATAAGAATCCACAACAGAACTGTAGGGGTATTCTGGGAGATGCCCAGGTGAACAAAATTTCTGTCATTGGCACTGTTATTGCTTTATTTTTATAAGCCTGTCAAATTTTTTAGTCACTTAAGAAATTTTTCTAATTTTGTTGCATCTAATGGTCTTTAACATTAGTTCTCATTACAGTACAAAGCTTCAATATTCATTGTAGTAAATTTTATTTTTATTTTAATTCTAGGTTGCATTTTGTAAATCATCTATGGGAGTACAGAGCTGATTTAAACATTAGGGTAAGATTTACCAATAGTGAATTTTCATGTAAGTTAATGACAATGATTAGCTGTCTAGAGAGGCTTTAAAATTAAAAATGGTATTTACTATTGCTGAAGGAGGCTAAAGAAAACAATAGTACATAGTGTACGTTTAAAGCATTTTGTGAAACTTATCTGAACTGACTGAAGCATTCCTACACTGTGATCTTAAAAATTTATCAGAAGTTTTGTGAAACTGAAAGTGTGAGTTAATTTAAATAAACCAAATTGACATTCTATAACAAAGATGTTCAGGTGACTGTTCGTGTTGCCATCGCAGCAAAATCTCTACAATATATGTATTCAGTTGCCTAGGTTGAGTCAGATTTACATTGTCTGCATCATAAATCTCTACAAGTTTCACAAATTTTGAGGAGTGGCTGAGGACAATATTGATAGAAGAGTGAAGTTGTATATAATATTTACAGACAAGATCATTAAAAATCCTACTTTATTAACCAGATATTTTTCTTTCATGAGGCCACTTTTTATCCAAACAAAAACATCTGAGATGTAAAAAGCTTTTGCTAAATAAAATTTATGACAATTTAGATGACAGTCAAAATTTTCCTTAGCAGTTTTTCTTTGGTAAAGATAAGCTTGGTGCTTGGAGGAGAAATATAAGGTAAATGCAGGTAAAAATCTTGTGGGTATCACTTCCAAGTGCCAAGCTTATCTTTACCAAAGAAAAACTGCTAAGAAAAGTTTTGACCATTGTCTAAATTGTCATTAATTTTTAATTGGCAAAATTATTTTAAATCTCAGATGTTTTTGTTTCGATATCAATTGTTTTTGTTTAATAATTGTAATATTTTATGTCAAGACCTATGATCGGTTGACAGTCAGCCACTGCAGACTGGATGTGTTGCGCACCAAATGCACTGCCAACTGAATGCTTTCAATATTCATTCAGTCAGCATTGATCAAATGCATTGTTGACCAGTGCGCTGCCAATCTAATGTGCCGCTGACTGACGGTTTTGATATGCTGTTTAGAAAAATCTATATAAAAAGTTTTAATTTACATAAATTTCAGCTTTTATAATTCTAAGTAACATTTTGAATAAAATTCATTTATTTCTGTAAAATTGTTTCTTTTTAAGCATAAAATTAAAATTAAGCTGTAAAACTGAATTAGCACCTATGAACTTTGACCTGTCGACCTGGAAGTTTGGCGTGCACCTCACTGATAATGAGAAAGGCTTACGTTTAAAATTTCATCTTTCTAGACCCAGTAGTTTTTTTCTCTACAAGTGTCTGCAGTGCCAGATGAAGGAGAAGTAGAAAATACAGCTTTTTTGGAAATTTTTGCATTTTTCAATTGCTTGTATTTCAGCAACTGCTTTATAGAAAATTTTGCACATTACCTAAGAAAAAAAATTTTTTTTAATGAGATATTCAAAATTACTTTGGGTGTTTGGGGAGGGCAAGAAATCAACTCCTGAAAATTGGCAACTCTGATTCCTGTATATATAGGCAGTCAGTGAGTTTTTTACTTGGCAGGGAGTCACTGCCATGACTCCTTATCTGAATGCTCATATTTAATTGGCATAACTATTGAATTTGGTTTGAGGAAAATTTCAGAGAATTCAGATAAGCGTGTGCGCGCGCACACACACACACACACACACACACACACACACACACATACACAAACACAGGGCATTTCCAATTAAAATTAGTAATCTTTCCAAGTAAAATTAGTAATTCTTGGCAGGAATTTCTGTAAATCAATTTATTGACTTTTTTTTTTTATCAAAGGAAACCTTACAATCCTGAGATTTCGTCTGATACTATGAGCAAATAACCCACTCATCTGAACAAAGGTCATACCACTGTGTCTTTGTGAACAGACTTTAGCTTGATCATTTTTTGTAACTGATCTAGTGTCATGCTTTAAAGCAGTATGAACAACCGACAGCCTGTGGGCTGCATGCAGCCTTCAGGGCTTTGGCAAAATAATTTTGATATTCTATTTTTTGCTTCATATTATTATGCAATCCTAATTAAACAGATATTTGTGACAAAGAACATTCAAACTAAACTTGACCAGTGAAAAGATGAGAATAAACTATATATTACTTGTTTGCATATCATTAGCATATATTATTTTAGTATTCATGTACTAACAATTATGGAATATGTTGAAATACAACAGTCTGCAACTCTGTAAGAAAACATATGAGGTCTTCTGAAAACCTATGAAGTTTACTTGTTGCCCACATCAGGAAAGGTTGCTCATCACTGCTTTAAACACTTAGATTTGTTGTTTATGTAAATATTCTATCCATTTTTAAGTTTTAGTTTTATTTACTCATTTAGATGTTTATTTTATGATTGTAAGTCAAAGACTAATTTATTTGTGAGAAGTATTAAAAATATTTTTAATAACTTTTGTTGTTTGAATTATTTTTTCACAACAGTTTTTATATTTATTCAAAAAAAATTCCACTTACATCTGAGAGAAATTGAGTTAGTTTGTAGTGGATCATGGACAAGGAAATAAGTCACCTTTGTTAACAAAGTACAAGAAGTTTATTAAAAAAAAAAAACAAAACACATACAAATAAACTCCACAAGACCCAGGATATTAGCCAATGAGAACTTCAACTGAACAATAATGCAACAAGTCACTTGGGACCAGACTTAATAATTGTGAGTAACAAACTCAAAACCAACATACACAATCATATTATTAATATTTAACCTTATGCCATGCATTAATATTAAACCAAAATTAAATATTATTACCAATCCTAGAGCTAGTACAAAATCAACTGTTACTGGTAGATGGCGACATAGACAATATTGTTAGAAAAGTCCTGGATGGCAATGGGTAGAAATGTCCTATAGTCAGAGAGTTATAGACACTAGAAAAGGCACTCCAGTTTAGAATGCCAAGCAGTAAAATAGAATCTCCTCACACAATTTTATTTATCTTGTTCTCTCTCCCTTGTCTTCGTTCTCTACGTGTCAGTTATTCTTTGAAGATCTTGATGCCACGTACTTTTCTTCAACTTTTCTTCACTGGACCACAGAGTTCTTTTCTCTTCTTAAGAGAAGGAACTCACATCTGATCTGGCTCATCTCTCGTCCAAAAATGTCCATTTCTTCTACCTCCATCTCTTGAGCTACCTCAAAAACTCGCCTGACCAGTCCTTCCCAATTGGTTAGCAAAGGGTACACCCAGAGTTTAAGTAGTACAGACAAGCAGGTACAGACAAGCTTACCCAAGATCAGAATTATAGAGAGTTAGACAAAAGAGCATACATAAAACAAAAAACAAACAAAAAAAAAAAGGAAAGGATTACTGTCACACATTTGCTGCATAACACAAGTTCCTAAGTGGTGCACTTCCCAACAGTGCTCTCCTGTGAAAACTTATTCCTGACTCACTCTCTATATTCTTCAGTAAAGCAATAAGTAATAGTTGTTTTCATTATTTCTAATAAACTTTCTCTTAATATTCTAAACATGATTTGAAATCAAGTTCTTTATTAAACAAATTTGTTTTAGAATATCTATTGTTTGTTTGACAAAAGTTATTTATAATACACTAGCTGTTACCTGCAACTTCACCCGCAGGGGTTTTGCAAGCAAACCCCATTTATATTCAGTATTTCAGCAACCATAGTAATTGTTATATAGGCTAACACCTACCGCTGAGAATGATGAGAATTGCTGAGAATGAAACAAACTATTTTCAATTTGATCAATTTTCTGGAACATTTACAATTGTTCTATAATTGAACCAATATGCAATAACAAATTCAAATTTAAAACGGTTCAAACATTTGGTTAAAAAGTCAAAATATATAAAAATATTTATAAGAATGTCTGAAATATTATCAATTTAATACACCTAAGTACTCAATTAAAACTAAATATAGTTGAAAACAAAAAATCACATCTAAAATAGTACAGTAGAAGCCATTCTTCAGGTTAAGCCTTAATCCTCTCCCTCTCCCCACGTGGGGGAATTTCCAAAAATCCCTTCTTAGTGTGCATTTTCATGACGTACCCTAACTGTGTACAAAATTTCACCTCTTTAGGTTCAGCGGTTTGCTCTGGGCGATGATGAATCAGTCAATCACTCAGTCAGGACAAGTAATTTTATATGTTTAGATTAATGTCAGATTAATACAACTTAAAATTATATAATTGTATACAGTATTATTATTATAACAAAAGTTAAATTCCATCTGACGACAAATAGTTCTTGAAACAGATATGAAATAATGTTTACTTTTTAAAATATTCAGCTTTATGAAAAGTATTTTTACTATATGGATTGAAGCTCTTTCTAACCAATTATAAACTATTAAAATGTTAATAATTAAATTTATTTAATATGTTCATTGTTCTGAAGATTATAAAGTGTATTTAATTGACTTCATATTTTATGTAATAGTTCATATCAAAATATTCAAGAACTTATATTTTAATTTGATTAAATTTTGCTCTATTAAAATTCAATTATAAGTAATTTTTTAATATTTTACAAATGATTATTTGTTGTTTTTAACAACATTATAAAAAATTCATTGACTTGAAATTTTTAATTTTTTTTTAAATCATTAACAAACTATCCAAACTCAATTAGTTTTTCAATTAACCTTAGTTATTTATATAATTGTTTAGTTAGTTTTAAAATTCTGTTTTTAACTGGATTAGAAGTTAATTTACATTCACTGTTATTTTTATATTCAGTTTAAATATTTATTAAACAATAAAAGCATGTCTGTCTATCTTTAAAATTTTGATTTTCTGTTAACAAAGTAAATTTCTTTAGTTTTATTTTTCAAAAGAAATGGCATTTAAAGAAATCTAATTTAAGATACTGTATTATTTATATTATTTTGTTTATTTAATGTGAAAGAAGAGAATACCTAATATGATAATCTTTGATGCCAATTTGAAAGATTATATAGCTCTAATTTTATGGAAAATTAAACATGAAAGCACTAGTTTTATTTAATGGAAAAAATTATATTGCAGTTGAATTTCTCAAATTTTTTTGGAAACTATATTGATAAAATTATTGTTTTTCATTCCTAAAAATATGTATTTAACAATATAACATTACAAAATTGAAGTTTTAAAGATTAATTTTTAAAATTACTTTTTAAAAAAAATTTAATTACAAAAAATTTATAATTCAAAATAATTAAAAAATTATTTACTTTTTAGTTGCAAATTATTTTGATATGATTAAGATAAATGAATTATAATTTACAGATTTGAATTAATTCTCATATTCTAATTCTCATTTTGTTTTCAGAGATTCAGTTTATCATAATTTATTTTTATTATTTTAAAAATAACTTTAAAAACAATATTTTTAAATTTAAAACAAAAGCTTTGTTGAATTGAATTTTGTATTGATTAAACATATAATAAGTTTATAGTTGTAATAAAGAAGTCATACAAAAATTTTTAATTTAGTGTTTTAAACCGTTATAACCACAAAGTTTTATAATTGAACAAATTAGCATATATTTATAAAAATAATTAAAATTATAGTTAATATCAATGCCATCATTTATTTATGTTAGGTTCAAAGATTGAAAATGCTCAATGAGCAGAAAAAAATGACCAGAATATGTGGCTTTACAGAAACAATCACAACAAGAAATTTCATGTTCTGGTTATTTAGTTATAAAGAGCCACAATACCAATACCTGTAATTTCAAAAATTCCATGAGGTGAAATTTATTCAGGACTCAAAAAATTTACATCACATTATAGCATTATTAGCTTATTACTGTACCATGTATTGTTGCAGAAACAATATAGGTATTTTTATCACACATGCATATAATAATAATAAATATAATAATCTTAATGTCATTGACAAAGAAGACCAAAATTCAAATTCAAAGTCAACTCAATTATTCATCAGTTTTGATCTGATATCATAAATGGGGAACTAATCAGCAGAATGACATTATATATCACATGGAGACTTCTGTGGTAATGGAATTTTATTGATTACAAAAACGAGTTAGTTACCACTCTAGCAGACATTTTTGTAAGTGACGCTCTGACACCATAGTGAATAACTCAAAAATCTCTCAGAATCTATGATATGCACAGTATACTGTGTTGTTAAACAACAGAATGCTCAATATGCTCCAAAACTTTGAGTGCTGTCATTGAATGTATGATTTGACTATTTCAGTATGCTGCTGACAATGAAGGCCAGCATATTGATCATGTTGATGCATAGCCACACAGCACACCATGTGTATTATATTATTAGATTGTGGCCTAACCACTTACCTATATTGACTTATTCTGTGTGAAAACTTAAGTGCTGTTCAGTGCAGTGTTGGAAAATTTTAACTGTAAATATATGTTTTTTTTTAAAAAAAGAATGTGTATTAGTTAGTATCTCTTTACTAAATGTCTTAAAGAAAAGCTGATGGAAGAGGGACATATGCTCAAAATGCATATTGGTGTGTAAGATATTCCTGAATAAATAGAGTGATGTTAAAGATGCTCAATGTCTACTTATGCACTCAGTTGTGAAGTAAAGAATACTTACCTATAGCCAAATTGCCTTATATCCAATCATTAAATTAGCCTTTACAGCTCAATAAGAAGTGTTGATATAATTTTATTAAAATTCTTCAAATATTTGACACAATGGATATGTGAGACAATATGAAACAAAATTATCATCAGGTTTTTATAGTAAACTTTCTGTCAGCTAAGTTTTGTTAAGATAAATCAATTATTAATTAAAAAAGTTTCTAGTACTGTTTCAGATTTTATTCTGTAGGTTTTCTTCCTTTTTTTTTATATTTCTGAAAGTGATTTTTGGAAACAAACAATTGAATTCAAGTTACATTACTTGAAGAAATTATTTTGAAAGATAAACTATTTGATAGAAATAAAATGTAATGTGGTTGTGCCTTTAGTTATTAGTTCAGAGTTCATATATTTTTTATTTTTAAATTGTTAAATGATTTATTTTTAATATTGTAACTTTTGAATAAATATGTGTGTATTTTTTTTTGTTTTTGATATTCATACTTTTCTTTTATAAATTTGCCCTTATGTATGTAGTTCAAATAAAATCTTTGTGATAGTCTCAAAAAAATATTTATGAAGTCATTCAATATGCTTGATTGAAATGTCAATAGTCAACAGCCAAGAGATTTACAAATGAACATATCAACACAAATTAATAAATGAATTCTGTGCTATATAATACAACAGCAAACTTATTTTGTAAATACAAATATTAATTAATTCATTCTAATTTGGTTATTTTTCAGTGGAATTATTAATATTCAGTTTCATTCATTCATAAATAGGATAAAATGAATTAAAACTGCTAAAAAGATGTCTTAAATTCTTTTATCAAATTTCTGTTTGACAATAAATATACTAGCAATACAACAAGATAACTTCCTATTTTAGATAATTAGTATATGCAGGATGAGTCAGAGTTCCTTGTACCTTTCTTTTTCATTTCAAAAGTACTGAAGATATATTAATTTTGTTAATGTAGTTGCATAGGAAGTCATGAATGGATCAAACTTTTTCTGTTCATCTTGAAAATGATTTCAAGATCACTTAAAACAAATTACTTTTACTTCTCATGAATTTAAAGTTCATTTTTTAAAAGGATTAATACCTTGAACATTTGCTTATACAATGCAGACTAAGAATCCAGAAAATGGTTTTAGACTGATAAATGGTGTTCCTTTAACTTTGTATTGGAATTTTAACAGCACTTCTGCTTGTTAGAAAGATACAGCATAAGTGACCTTGAAATGATTTTCAAGGTCAACAGAATTTCATGTGATTATGCATGACTTCCTATGTAACTACATTAACAAAAATAATATATCTTTAGTACTTTTGGAATGAAAATAACACAGGAGATTTTAAACTTAACTTATAAGATCTCAAGATTAATGAAGATCCAATTATTTGCTGCTATATTAATCAGATTTGATGTTTCAGAGATTTTTCTAAAGATGGATATCAGATATGAACTGTATTTATTAAAATTTTTAATTAAATAATAAATTATTGAAGCATTTGACATATGTTTTGATTCATCCATTTTAACATCTGTTTGAATATTTGTACTTGGACAGAATTGTATTTGCTAAAGTGTCTTTTACCTGATATGATATAAGATATTTTGCATAGTTATTGATGATCAAAATATCTCATAAGGCTCTTTGTTATAATAAATTTCTTATTTGCCTTCCACTTATTAAAAAAAGGTATCTGTGTTAGTATATGATTTATTTTGAAAATACTTTCATTTTCTTTGGCATAAACTCATGAATCTTAAATATGTATCAACTAAAATCTAAAAAATTATTTATTTGTTTTAATCATCTAAAAAATTATTTATTTGTTTTAATCATCAGTATCATACATATATGGTACCATAATCATAATTATTTATTTTTGATTCTAAAACACTGTGATTTTGAAATAGAATTTTAAGATCTTTTGTTATGAAATGAAAAATTTTTAATATATGAAAATGAAAAATTTTTTAAATATTAAATTTTATTCAGTAATAACAAATTAGAAAAAAAAAGTAAAAATACCATGAAATAGGTAATGTTTGACAGCTTTATTTTCATGATTTTTTGTATTAACAGTAACTTTTCATTTTAATGATGCATCATAATGTTGTCTTGAAAGCATTTTAATCATTAAAAAATGAGTTTAAATGAAACTCTTCATTACCATCAAAGTGCTTTTGAATGTTGAGCATTAAAGCTGAAAATGTTTATATTGCTTAATGTATTAATATATAATGCACCACATGATCATGATTATTTCCAAAAATGGATAAAAAAAAGTGTATTTCAGAATTGAGAAAATATGGTAAGTCTAAAGTATTTAAAGTTATATAATTGTGATATCAAAATTAGTGAATTTTACAGCATTTCTAGAGTTGTCACAGTTGTCTAACATATACATACAAACAATTACTAATATAACTACTCGTATATATATTAGTAGTTGTCTGTATGTTTCCTACTGTATATCATCTTCCATGTTGAAAGTCATTACAGAAATCTCTGATAGCTGTTTTTTAAAATTTCAACTGTTGTAAATCAGAGCTAAGAAATATTCTATTTCACAATGTCTCAAGTGTGTGAAATGTGGAAACTTAACAATATTGTTCAGTTCAGATTTTGAGGAGGCTGTTTCATATGTAAATGTCCAATTCATTGTTCATTCAATTTACTGTCGAGATAATCTCTTAAGTGGTAGATATATGCAGTTTCAAACACAGAGACTTCATAACTACTTTGTACTGGAAATAGATTTTCTTGTGACTTACCTCTCAATAAATACTATTTCAAATAGATACTTGTATCTTAAGTGGTTAATTTAAATTTTTAAAGAAATCTCCAGTCTCCAAAGAAAATTCAACAAATGTGTTAATGCAATTTTTCTTCTCCAATAAAGCAGGATTTGAAAGACTAATTAAGAATAAAGGTAATTTATTTTAAAAGTTTTGAAGAAATTTAGATAAAAATATAATTGATTACTTTTAGGTATAAATTTTAGATGATTTCTCTGAATTTTTATGTTATTTTAAGAAAAAATATACAACAGAATATATTAGTTTAAAAAAATTGTTAGTTTGAAAAAATGATAGTTATATGTGCTTTGTACAGTACCATCTATGTTAGTCTCATAGAATTTTTCAAAAATAAAAATAAACATAACAAATTGTTATTAAACCAATATTAAAGTAAAAGTTTTTAATCATTAATATTGCCAACAGATGGCGATATATCTGCATTTAGTAGCAGTTTATTGTAATAAAAATTATATCCATATTTTAATAAAATGGTATAATTTAATATTTCTTCAATATTTAATAAAAACAAATATTATACATGTTAACTTTTGGAATGGATATTTTTTCTATCAAAACAAAAGTCCAACTTAATCCTCAAGAAGTTACACCAAATTTATGAATTAAATCTTGTGTTGTGCTGAAATCTACATTTCATTGATGTTTATGACTGAAATTGGGTCTTAAAGGCCAGTCATCCATCATTTGTTGGTAACAGAATCATGTAAACTAATTCCAGAAAAATTAATCATTATGTAGTTTAATAGAATTTTCCAAGCAATATCTAGTTACTAAAACTTTATAACAGAGAGCTGAACTACAGTATTTTTATTTCATATTATTTGATGATGGCATTTCCTAAAATTTTCAGGTTTTGAAGTACAAAATGTTACAATAACATGAACACCACAAACATGAGATTTAAGCCAGCAAATTCATAGGTAGTTAATGGAAACCAGCTTTTGCATATTGTGTAATAATGTAATATCAAATTTAGCTGCTCTTAAATTATATAATGATCTAGTACCTGTTAAAACATAGCTGCTAAAGTTCACAATATGAGAAAACTTGTAAGTATTTATATGAAAGTGTCCAAGAGTCCCTGGGTAATGTATTGAATGATGAAATTTCCGATCAATATGAGATGGAGACTAAGAAAACAGGATGCAATCTCTAGCTTTCCTTGCATCTATTGCGCATTAAATTTGATCATAAAACAGAAAAATGTTAGAAAGTTTCCTGTATTTCAATGAAATAGAAATACAAAGGAGATTTAATAAAAATAACATTAATTTGCAAGAAATAATCCATCTCTCATTTCAGTTCAGAATGGACTGAAGTCCAAAGTTTTTGTTACCCATTATTTTGGAAACTATGCCAAAATACAGTTGCCACTGCCTGTAAATGAAAAAAAACTTGTATAACTTATTTAGTCCATTTATGAAAGCTATATCTTTCAGTGTGCTCATACAATTCAGTTTTTTTTTTCTTTTTGCAATTTCTGAAAATTAGGTTCTCTAGACATCAACTCTTGAATTGATGAGTTTAATATTTTGAGATTGCCTATCTTCAGATTTTATAATCTTTGAATTTAAAAATTTTAGAACATACAGTATAACTATAGAAACTATAACTTTAAATTTAAAATTTCATATCATTATATATTTATTGGGCTGCAATTTTCAAATTGGTCTGTCCTGTCTGTTCTATGTTTATCTTGAGAATGGATTAGATTGATGAAAATCAATATCAGTTATAGAAAGCTTAGGGGCCAAAGATCCTTCCTGATTAAGTTAACAATATACAATAATCATGTGACTTCCATAATCATGTGGAAGTCACATGATTTTGCTTTACCTGATGTTATGTATACATAACAAGGGAAGTATTGTTAATAATGGCAAATTTTACCTTTTCAGTTTTTTGCGAATCTCTACATTTTGAGACCCACTGAACCCAAAAAAGTAGAAAAAAAAGTCAAAGACATTCCATGGATGTGTGTGAGAGTCTATATCATTTAATATCTCAGAATGGAATGAAGATTAAGGAATGAAATTCGGCTCAGCAGCTTCTATATAAGGGGAATTGATGCTATTAAATATTGGTGGTGAAAGATTGAAGGAGTGGGGAGATAAAGAGGGTCATGTGTCATATCTTGAATCAGACTTAATGATATATGTTATTAACACTTACCATTTTTTTATGAAACTGATCACTACTCTTAAAATTAAGCTTTTTGCCATTTGATACAAATTTCAGCCCAGCATTGCGATGATAGCACAATAATATACATTCAAGTTTATTACAATTATATTTCTTTAGTGTAAAATTATATAAACATAAAATAATATTATAATAAAAAAAAATGAAAGACATCTAAATGTACAAAATTATAATTAAGAACTTTGTTTACATTAAATCTAATAGATATTAATTTAAGTTTAAAGCTAATGAATAATGAAAATATCTAGATTTAAAGATTATTTTATTTTGCATCCAGATCAAAAGATGTAATGTGTTTTCTTTACACTTCTTATTAATCACTAAACTAGAGAGTGTAATTAATAATTGTTTGATTTTTTATTTAGAATAGTCTTAAAGGCTGATATCAATAGACATGTTTCATTCTATTTCACCATATATAATTAATTAGATTTGAGATTTATAAAATAATAAAATTCTGAGTACTACATGGGGTCTTAACTACTTTCAATAATACCAAAGTTTTGGTATCTAGTAGCAATGGGAGCTTTACATTACATATTCAAACATCAGATATGTTACAGTCTAAGACTAGCATAGAATATATTTACACATGATATAACTTTGAATATGCCATGTAAGCCTCCTGTTGTTGCTATTGGATATTGAAACTTTGGAATTATTGAAAGTATTTAAGCCTAGACCCCCAATTTTATGAGATCTGGTATATATACTTTCTTATTCTTAATCAGAAGATAGATTGAAGGATTTCTTATTTTACTAAAATTAGTAGGAATAATTTTATTTAATAATTCAGAATCCTTAGATTTGCAACATTAAAGAATTTTTGTCTGGCATTTTGATAAATCAATGAAATTGAACATTTTCATTTCAACATCTTTGTCATTTCATCTTTTACTTTGTCTTGATGGTAATCTTTTCAGCAATATTATCTATCATTTTAGAGTTGAAGCTAAATTGAGTTGCAATCTTTTTTACGTATATTTTATTTCTTTTCTTTTATCCTTTAATGTTAAGAATGGGAAAACACTCTGATAGACTTTTGAATAATGAAATCTTATATAATAACAGTATTTTACTTTTCACATGGATGTATGTTGAAATATAGATTATAGATTTATGTTCTATTATAATCAAAATACCTAATCAGAATAATGACACATAATACAGTTTTAGTATTGAGTACAGTCGACCCCCCTATAAGATATAGATACGTTCCATTCTTTAGGAATCCGATTTCTTAAGAGTCGTTCCAATCACAGCCTGACACGTGTCAAGTTTACGGACTATGGCTGATTGAAAGGTTTTCTTCCATAAAATTAATCGATTCTAGACTAATCCGACTCAACATTTCCAAAATACGTATATTTTTTTTGGAAATAAAAAATTGTAGGATTACTTACCGAGTGTCACCATTCGACATCGCCATTGCTCAACATTGTTTTCGTCGTGGAACAGCTCAGCAAACCGCGGCCGATTTCTAATAACTTATTTTTCTGCGAATAGTTCCTTGAACTTCGGAGACATCATTAATATAAATAATTTTAATCGCCGTTGAATAAGAAATGTTTCTTTCACAAGAAATGTATAAAATTACAGTACTGTATTAGACTTACAGTACCTAATTTACATACTCTACAGACGATAGTTAGCGTAAAAATCTCCGTAGCGTGGCGCCACGCTAGACGGCGGAAATTATATATTTAATTATAACAAAGTTACAATAAGTTAATATATAATTATATATACAGTACCTAATTTATATATAATTTATATAATACTGTCCAGACGATAGAAATCTCTCCGTAGCGTGGCGCTACGGACGGCGGGAAAGTAGTTCGGCTGCCTGATGATGTTTGAGGTAATTATAGGGAATTTTTACTGTTTTTTACGGATACCGGTCACAATTTTTTCGTAGTTTTATAGGAATCGTAATTATAGGGACCGTAATTATAGGGGGGTCGACTGTATTGCAAAAGTATCTTATGCTGTTACAAAGTATAAAAAAACAGAAAAAACAAATTAGAATTAATGATAAAAATATATTTTTTTATTATTTTTGATATTACATAATTTTCACTGTGTGTTTAGAAAAATTAATTGAATAAGAATGGGACAAGAATGAAATTCATTATTCTTTTCATTAATATGTTTAAATACTTGATGATGATAAATGTAATATAGAAAATACAATGCTAGCAAAAATATATTTTTACTCATTACTTTGTTTATTACTATGTTTTGAATAAGACAATTTTTGAAATAGTTAGTGCCTGAATGATTGATCTCAGTGTCATTAACTTGATTGTATATAAAGTTATATCAGCATTATTCTTAGTATGAAGTTTACATAAATATACAATGTGTTTTAACAAATAAACAAGTCATCCATGTATTTGAATTTGCACATTGTGAAATTTTTATATTTTTGGAAATTCACATTTTTGCAAAAATTAGAATCAATCATCACTATTGACAAATCTATTGGTGCTTCTCTAGTCTGTTTAATCACATTGTCTCCAAGTTTAAAATAAGAATAATGTAGTAATATGCATAAATATTCAGGAATAAGGATATTTCATCTGGCCTCTAATTTTTCATGAAAGAACTTTCATGTAATGATGCATATTATCTCCAGTATAGATAAAGACTTTTATAGTTAATAATTGTTATTTGTTAAATCACAAAATGTGAACAAATGACTCCATGTGATTATTTTAGTAAATACTTGAAATTATTGAAAGTATATGTTTTAGTCAATTCAACAAAACCTGCTTTATGGTTTCCAGTAACCTTCAGTAACCAACCAAATGGTATGAGATGAGATAAAAATCATTATAATGTAATGTTTAACACTATTTCATATATTTTCATTACATTAAAGAATTTTATTAAAGCATAATTAAGTTTGATTAGGGATCAATAAAAAGCATAAGATAAAATAAATTATTTAATATTTTGTAGTAATAAAATAATTTTTAAAATTTCTTATTTTTATTTTTAAATTAATATAATTACCAAAAAAATCAGTTACCTATTTTTTAATTTATTGTGATTTTTTAAAAATAGTTATCTCAATGAAGTGGTTAATATGATGAATCAAGAACCAATGAGAAAAAGAAGATTTATTCTCCGTGCTGATTGTTTTGGGAAGAAAATTGGTAATGATTTTCATACAAATTCATCTAGACCAAGTCCTATTGAAACTGAAGTTCAGTTGCCAACAGGTTGTATATTACAAGAAATTAGAAATGATATTGCAATTAAAAATAAATCAGCTTTGTGTTTAAGATCTCTAGATCATGATAGTGTATATTTAGTGTGTTGTGGATCTGAAATTGAAGAATTAACTCCCTTTGAAGCAGATCTATTATTATCAATAATACCATTTAGAGAAAGATTGAAAGTTTTTGCTGATAATTCTACTTTAGAACAAGCTGCATTAATAACAGAAGGAAGTAAAGTTGATGTATATTTAAATGATAATCTGGAATCAGTAGAAGGTATTGTTTGCTATTGTGGTCCAGTTCCAGAATTAGGAAAAGGAATAATGTTTGGAGTTGAATTATTGGTAATATTAAAATTTTATTATTATTATTATTATTATTGAATTTATTTTAATATTAAGATATATAGTATTAACTTTATGAGTTAAATCATGAAAAATAAAGAAATCAGAAAAAAATTATAGCAAAATGAAAATACTTTATTTTTATTTTGCTGTAATTTACTATAATAAATTACAATTTACTGTTTTTTAAATTTCATTGTATTATTATTTTTTTGAAAACAGAGGACATTTAATGGCAAATTGTTTACAAATTGATATAAAATTATTTTAGAAATATTCAAGAAAACATCTATAGTTAACTTCTGCAGTTATTTTTAGAATATTTCTTTGAATTTATTATCCAGCTTTTGTTTGTTTTGTTTGGAATTGCATTTCAATGTGTTTAAATTTTAAACATATATTTTTATCTGTTATTAGTTTATTTAAATAGGAAAATTATATTTTATAATTCAGTTTCACATTTTAACATACTATTTTATACAAATTAATACATAAAATATGTTAATTTGCCTTCAAATTGGCATATTGCAATATTTTTTTACAAATAACATATTACATATATTATGTAAACTTACAATCTAATAACTTGACCTTATCAAATTTATTTTGCTTAATTATATAAGTGTTTTTTATTCAGTTTATGTATAAAAATTTGTAATACATATATTACTGATGCTTTCATTATGTAATATCTCTTTCCAAAACTCATCATTTTGGAATATAATATTAAAAAATTTAGTTGATGCAATAATAGTGTAATATTTAGAAGTATTTGTACATTTTATTTAATAAGACTCCCATGATTATTTCAAAAAGACTAAATACATAACAATTTAAAATGGTTTAATTTATTAAGTTTAAATGAATAATCTTTAAATAATGATTGTAAATATTATTAAAATTAAACACTTTATATCTTTTTCTTAACATTTTGTGCAATAGTTATAGATTCAGATTCTGATATAAGAATGTTCATTGTTTTCTAATAGCTGTCATTTTTGCAATTCTGTTGTTCTGAAAAATATCATTTTATCAACTGTATAAATATGTAGATAAACTCTAACTCTAATATATATCATGCTATGAAGTTTAGATCAAAATTTTCTATTTTTAATGTGTCCTTAATCATTTTCTTTTTAACGAAAATAAATTAATAATGGATATAGTACACTAGATACACAATAATATATTCTGTTGAATTTTATGTATTTTGAAGCATCAGTAATTTATTTAAAAGAATTGAAATCAATAAAACTAAAACATGATTAGGAAATAATTTACTTTATAATTACTTTTTTAGTTTTGTTGATTTAAGTTCTTTTAAATAATAGTTGTTCTCTGTTGAATTGTTTTTCTCTTCTTATGAATTATTTTCATTTGCCAATTTTATTAATTTTTTTTTAATTATAACAAATAAAAATGTTTTTCTATTCATTTTAGAATGAATTCCATTTCTATGTGCTGAGAAATGATTATTAAAAAAACATTAAATATTCTTAATATAACAAAATTAAAATTTTTCATCTATTATTAAAAATTATTGAATACAGTATAATAATTCTTTCATATGATTGAGAGGAGAATACATTTCAAACTATTTCATTTTTAATTTGAATATTCCAGATTAAAATTATGAAAGTGAAACAATATAATAATTAAATTAGATATATTTTTTTTATATGATTGTTTAAATCATGCAGATTAAAAAATATTTTTTTGAAATACAAAAATTTCAAATGCCAATTGTCTTATTGATTAAATTATCAAAATTTTTGAATCAGTGGGAAAAGTTATGTAGAGACAATTATTTTGATTGGCTTAATGTTTCTAAAATATGCTATATGCAATCTCAATGAAAACTGAATGAAAAAATAACTGCAAAGATTGCAGAATGATCAGTTTTAATTAGTAAAACCATTTTTATTTAAAACCAGGAATTAAATCAAATCTTAATAATTATATAGCAGAATTTTAAACAGAATTAATTGAAATGTATTAATGTTTCATAGATTATAATAACAAAACACAATAAAATGTTTAGGCAAATAAAATATTCTTTCTAAACTCAGTAAATCTTTGATTTATCAGACTGGATTTAATGGACAAAAATTTTCTATTCTATAGAAAAAATTTAAAACCTTTTCTTATTCACGAACAGAGCATGCTAAAAGATTGGAACATAGAGTCAGTGAGTATAAATTACTCAAAGTACATTATATTATTATTTAATTCATACTTATACATCATAACAACATCATAACACATCCTGCAAATTTTAAATTTATTATTAATATACAGTAGTATTATATAGTAGTTTACTAATATTAATACATGTTTTTAAAATTTGATTTAATGGACTTTTGCCAATAATAGACATGCTTTTCCTCAATTAATCTGTTAAATTGATGGCTTACTGTATTTCATTTTACTTATAAATATGATTATAGTTTTTTATTTTATAATTTAAAAAATAATCTGAATTGTATTTTAATTTTTGACTTTATTGATTTAAAAACAACATAAAGAAAATTATAATGGTTTATTAAACTATTAAATTATGTTTTTACTTTAAACCTATACTTTTAATTTTACAGAATTTTATATAAAAGTCATTTATGCCAAAATCAATTAATATAGAGTTATATTTTACATTTTTTATAAGACACTTTAATTTGGAATAACTTTTAACTTATTGCTAAATTCCATAAAATTTAATAGAATTTTATTTATATATATTTAATTTTTTCATTTTTTACTACATTATAAATGTTTTTATTTTGCTGAAACAAATACTTTTATCATTATCAGTTTTAGTAGCTGAGACTATGGAGAACAATGTTGATTCTTTTATTTAACCCAGTAAACTATAATTTTGATATAATAAAATTTCTATTTTTAACTCAATAACTCCTGAAAATTTATTCTGATTAGAATTTAACATATGTTGATTGTTGTCTTGATTTATTGTTTTGAACTATAATCATAAATTTTTATTGCAATTTTATTCTGTTTTTATTTAACAATATATAGATCTATTTTTAAATCTTCAAAATTGCTGAACTTTGATTGATTTTAAATATTGTGGATAATCATTGACTTGGTCATTGGCTTTTTGTTGAATTATTAACTTAAAAATAAAATTTTATAAGAGATGGAAAAATGTAATTGGATTGATTCTGGAAAAGGTGATTACATTTGTAATCCTGAAAAGACAACAATAAATTAGGTTTAAAAAATTTAAATGCAAGTATTCAAAATAAACAGTTATTTAGTTTAATATCTTTATTTTTCATCTTAAAAATTTTACTTAAAAGTTTTTATTATATCTAGTAAAAATGAAACTCTTATATGAATATGAGATATATGGTGTAGACACAAGAATTTGCATCAGGCTATATCTTAATTCTACTATGCAATAACTAAATGCAGTTGCATTGGAGTATAGATAATTGGTAGTGGGCTTTTATTGGTTTGGATGCCATACATCCCAATCCTCTTCTCATGGAGGAAAATTATACCTTGAGTCCTATGAAAGATAATGGCATAGTTTAAATTAGAAAGTCATAGTATATGAAAATCAAGCAAAACCATTTTTTTCCCAGTTAAAATATTCAAAGGGAAAGCAACTAGATACCATCAAAAAATGAGTGAAGAAATCATGTGAGGTTTCTCTTCATGGTTTTAGGTGATCAAGGCCTACTTTGCATTGGAGTGCATAGTGTCCAGACAAATAGCTTACTACCGATTACCTATTCTCCCGTTCAATCACAGTTAATATATAGTAGAAGCAAGATATAGCCTGTTGCAGTGTTTGTCTCTCTATACCCTGTATACAGTATATAAAATGTTGTACTCTTCTTTGTTTATAGGTTTGATAAATGTACATTTAATGAGTTTATATTGTTTATTGATACATTTTTTTATAATAATTATAAGAGTGGCTATTTTGAAAGAAAATTACTAGCATATAAATGTTATGTTTTGTTTTGTGGCAAATAATCAATATTATAACAAAAATCCAAAAATAATCATCAACAAATAAGTTAAATTAAGTAAAAGTATATACAGTGGAACCCCGGTTAACGAACTTAATCCGTTCCGCGACTCCGTTCGTTAACTGAATTGTTCGTTAACCGAAGCAATTTTTCCCATAGAAATTAATGCAAATGCAATTAATCCGTTCTAGTCTCCGAAATTTTTGTGATTTTATTTGTAATATACAGTAATTTTCTTTGATGAAAATGTAGGAAAACGTAGTATCTATCATTACAGCAACAAACATGTAAACTTTGTTTAATAAAATAGCACTGTACATACCTTCGTTTGTTGTAGTTGGTGGCAGAAAAGTGGAGATATACGAACCTTAATGCTTAGAAGGGGAATCCCCTCCAAAAAATAATGGGTAGCACTTCATTGGAAGATTCTTAGAGTCGAAGTCTCTTTCGGAAAAAAAACCCACCAGTGGCTAAGTGGTCTTCGTACCTTGAACACGGGGAGTTCGTTCGTGGGTTCGCACCTCGCTCAGACGGGCTGGCCACGTGGAGTTTTCCGGGTTTTCTCCACGTCTGTAACGCCTAAATAGGGGCCAGTTTCCCTTAAAAACACCTCCCAGAAGGCATTCCCCTAGGCAGATCGCCCAAGTGTTGCGTTGCCATAACTTAACAAACAAACAAACTCTTTCCGTAAGGAACAAGAAATTGATCTAAAGTTGATTGTCTTACTCTTTTAATCAAAATTTTTCTCAAATGCGATAGCGCATTGTCGTTTATATTGCGTTGTCGTTTTCTATTGCCACTATGACTTTTTTCTTTCTTGGATGCCATATTGATTAAATATATAAATCACAAAACTGAAAAAAGAAGTATAGCACAAACACTCGGAAAAGCAATGCTTAACTCGCGCATGCCTAACACCAACTAAAATTTGACACAAAATACCGTTACGTTCGTTATCCGAATTTTGTTCGTTAACCGAGACAAAATTTTTGCAAAATAAAAGTTCGTTAACCGATTTGGTCGTTAACCAGGACGTTCGTTAACCGGGGTTCCACTGTATTTATTTTTATAATAATTAAATAACACCAACACTTACTGTTCTATACTATAAATTTCATTTATGATATAGAACAGTAAGACCCTGCTTAATGTGGAGGATGCGTTTCTAGACGACAAAGCACTAAACAAAATAGCACTAAACAAGATCATTTTAACATAGAGTAAATAGGGAAAGGGGAACATGCTACCAAAAATAAACAGATTTTACTTTGTTATTTTTATATTAATTTGCATAATAATATATGTTAAATAATGCACAAACTTATGCACACAGAAATCTATAGTTCATATTTTGTGATGACTGTTCTGGCTCTTATAAAATTCTTGTTTTTTTTTATAAAGTTATGTAGTTTCATTTGTTGCTTTCTCTCTTTCCTTAAGCAAATGTTGGTAGCAGGAGATTGCATCCAAAATGCCTCGTCTTGCTTCTGCACTCCTTTCAAAATCTACCTTTCAAAATTTAATTTGATCAATGATTTTGGTTATTGTTACCAAACATTTACTAAAGAAATTCTTTGAATTCTTCATTTTCAGAATCACTATTTTCCAGTTCTACATGAATTCCTTGTTCTGTCTGTTCTTGAAGGTCATCATTAGTAAGGCTCTCACCAGAAACCTGCAGTAACTCCTCAATATCCTGCTTCTCTTCATCTAGTCCTGCTGTATCAATTAGGTTGACAGTTTGGTCAACCTAACAACACAGCAATAGGCTCTTCTTGTTGAGAATTCTTGGATACCTTCAGCCGTAACTTTTCTACACTTTGTTCATACATTTATCAGTTAATTCTTGCCAAGCAAAGTTGATATGGCCTAAGGCTTTCATGATGTATGTTAATATATTTTTTTGAAAATTGCATAAAACAAACATAGATTTAAGGGAAGTACAGCACTACAACGAATTGCCACGTTTTGCTGATGATTGATTCGTGTTCGTAAATAATCATATTATATATGAATCAATGAAATGCCATGATAATTTGAATTGGCATAAATTTTTTAGCTTTTTTTAGGCTTTGAGCAGACTGAGTTATATCAAATCAGCGTTAATCAAAGCAGTGTTAAGTGGGGTCTTGCTGTATAATAATTTAATTTATAGAAGTTGATACTGATTATTTGCAATTTAGAAAAATGATCAATTTATAACTCATTACAAATTTATGAAAGCAGCAATATCTTATGAACCAAATGCACTTGAATGAGAAATCTCAAATTATATTGTAAATACAACTATTTCAATTTTTTAAGGTCAACATGAAACAAGATTTGTTAGATGCACTTTTTTAATGTCTACAGTTATTTTAGTGACAAATTGGCTAAATTAGTCATCACAATCATTCTTAATAATAGTGTTTTACTTTTAGTAAAAAGTTTGTAATTAATGTTAGCCTAAATATGAAATATTTTTAGTTTTGGAACGTTATAACCATGCAGAAAAAATCTGTTTAAACACAGTGTACCACTTAAAGTGTATCTTTATTAGAATAAACGAGACCATATAAAAAATTAAAAATCAATATATTAATTAAACAATAAACTATTCAATTTATAATCATTATGCAATTACCTTAACTTGAATAATTTATAAATATTTTTTGTGTGTACTAAGTAAAAAAATTTTCATTTAAAATTAATTAATTTCTAACTTTTTTTTTATTACTGAACTGTTTACTATTTAATTTCTGTTAATTTAAGTATCTGTAGTTATTTCTGTTTACTAAATTCATTTTATAAATTTTTAAATAGTTTTCTTCATTTTTATTTTGTTTTATAATTTATTCATAAAAATTGCTAATGTAATCAAACTTTAATTTTGATTCTTTTTTATTGACTACTTAATGATGATGTTTAATAATCCAGAATTTTTAAAATTAAATATAAAATAGAATGATTTAATATAATTAATATTAGATTAATTTCCTACTATTTATCAAGTTTTATGAAAATAATTTTTCTGATGAATTCGATGATGATAACAATTATAATAAAATTATTTTTCATAAATAATACAATAAACAAATTATGTTTAAACATTTTTATATGTTTTATGAAACTTTTATATTATAACAATGCACAGAAAATATTTTTATGATTACAATATTAAAATTTAATTAATTCAATAACTATGCTTTCATAGAGATAATGAATTAGTTTTGTAAATTGTTGATGCACAGAGTTCAGTTGTTAATTATTCAGTTATTCATTTTTAGAAGCATCCAGAGCTGGGAGTATGTGATGGAAGTATTAAGGGACAGCGCTATTTTCAGTGTAGTGGTAACAGTGGTGTTTTTGTAGCTATCAATAGGCTACGACTCCATCTTTGTGGTTACAAGCATACATCTAGCAGTAAACTAATTGATCATCTTGATTCTAGATTAAGTAAGTATGATTTGTGAAGTATCAAAAAAACAAAACTTGTGTTATTCTAAAATTAAATTATTCTATAATATAATTTTTAGAATAATACTTAGTAATTTTGAACAAATATGATATATATTGTAATATTAAAGTCCCAAATTAAACTAAGTGAATTATTCTTTAATTTAGAAGTAAAAAAATCATTGTACAGTTAAATTCCTTAATTTTTTTAATTAAGTTGCTATGCTTGAAATATTGTCTGAAATACTTTCTTTATTTAGCTCCGGTAAAGAAAATATTTACTCAGATCGTAGTTCATCCACCAAAATAAATAATTTATCAGACAAACAAAGTTGAAAAGAAACTAGATTTTGATATAAATAAAGTATTTGAAAGATAAAGAATATTATTTAAAATTTAAAAAAATATATTGAATTGAGTATATTTTATTTATTATATTATATATTTATAAAATAAAATTGTAAAAATTACCAATAAGTAAATTACCTATTTACTGAGATTTAAATTTATTAATTTTTAAATAATGGAATTTAAAATTATTTAAGTCTATTTGTTAAATATTTCTATGCTTTTTTTTTAATTTGCTTTGTTGAACAATACTTTTAACATTATAAGTTTCAAAGTTCTAAAAATTATATTATCTCCTTTTATTGAATTTTCATAATGAATAGTGTTTTTATGCCACATTTTTATATCTTTTCCAGGCTCACTTTTAAAGGTGAGCTTAAAAAAGTTTTATATTATTGAAAAATTCTGTTTCTTCAAATGAAAAATATAGTGTTTTTTGAATTATATACTTTAGTTTTGTTTTTTATAAATTTATAACTATGGAACATCATGTTTTAACATTATTTCACAAGTGGTATGGATCAATTATATGTCTAAAATGAAATTAAATTCAGAACTGTAATTAAACTAAATTTCAGATTTTAACTAAATTAACTCTTACAGTATTTTACCTAATCAATAATTGCATACTAATTGTACTGTAGACCAAAATGACTCACGATTAATAATTTTGATAACTTACATTATCACAAAATTAAATACAATTAATGACAATAAATACATTTTAGTAGAATAATGAAATAATAATAATAAAAAATTATGAAAACATTTAGTTCATTTAAATTATTAAATAATGTATAATAATTGAGATAATTATATTAAAATTTAAAATATAACTATTGTTAATTAACTTTATAAATCATAATTATTTAAATTTTTGATATTTTTTTTAGTTAAGAAAGCATATATTTGAGTTTAATGTAATTTTTGATATTATTACTATTGAATTTATCATGTATGTTAATCTCTGTTAATTCTATTTTAAGCATTAATTTTATTAAATTTAAATGACATTAAAAATAAATTTTTGGATATAATTACAGTTAAATAAAGTGTAAGAATTTTTCTTCTACTTTTATATGCATTAAAAGGTTAATGAAGATTAAAATTACTAACTTAATTATCGTTCTTTCTAATACTATTTTATTTTCTTTTTCACTTTAATAATAAATTTTAAAATTATTTCCTTTTTACTAATCATAGACGACAGATATAATTATTCCTGCTTAAATAATAATTAATTCATGAGAATGTGTAGAAAATTTGAATGAAATTATATTCAGTTTTATAAAAATAATTTTAATGCTTTATAAACTGAAAATAATTTATTTATAATCTTGATTATTTAAACAATTTTTCTTATAAAGCATTTAGTAACTATATCAATTTGTCCTTTTTTCTTTTTTTAAATTCTTTAATAGAAATAATAAAATTCTTCAATAAAATTAAACTTTTAAATTAAAGATAGAGAATTGTTTTATTTTTATAAACTTAATTTTTGTAAAAGTAATTAATTATCATCACTAAAAAAATAAGTAAAAACAAAGCTTATTTTTTAAATTATAAAATGAAAATTAAGCTTAAAGATTAATTGTTAAATGTAAAGTGACAATAAATTTATTTAAAATGAATATAATATCATTTCTGTTTTGCATTTTATTAATAAAAATTTTAAAAAAGAATATTAATAAGTTATAAGAAACTTATTGAAGTGTAAATATCAGATAACTAATATAAAATAAATTTACTAATTCTAAAATAATAATACAAAAATTGTTTGAATTTTTTATTTTTAAATACTCGGTTATTGCTATTTTATTTTACAATATAAAAACTGATTTTTCCACTTGATATTAGGAAAATTCAATTAGATATTTATATTATAAACAAAATAAGCATTCAAAAATATCTTAATATTTATTTATGTTTCAGGAAACTGTATATTTGTTGGAAAATCTGAAATAAATCTAACTAGTTCATTTTCTACTAAAAATTTAGTGTTAATTTTTGTTTGTATTTTCTATTATTCAAAATGAGTTTAATGCAACAGCTGTGATGCTAGCTGATTATTTTAGGAAATACCTAGGGCAATGAACTTTTATTGAATAGAAATGCATCAGATACTTTTGACTCTCTTTCAATCTTTTATAACTGTACAAATTGTTTTGCAAATATCCAAGTTTTTATATATATTTTTTTAATGTATGATTGCAAATAAATATTAAATATTTCTTTAAAAATTAATACATTTATAAATAATTTTCTTTTCAAATTTATTATCATCAAAACATCTTAAAGTATTGTAGAATAAATAAGAAATAGTTTTCATTTAAATTTTCTTTTAATCTAATTTCTGCAAATGAACACTCCTAAGTTATATATATATAATTCTTCATTATATAGCCTATATATATATTGTAGAATTAGGTTTTTTTTTTTTTAAATGAGAACACCCATCTTAAGTACTGATGAGGTAATTGCATTTAGATAAAATTAATATAAAATGATTAAAATTTCTTTCGATTTTGTTGCTATTTTGTAAGCAAAAACTATAAATTAAAAATAACAAATAACATCAAATTTTATTATGTAAACATATAAAATTTATACCTTTTATATAGGAATATAAATTTTATTTCAGATAACACTCAAGTTTATAATAAAATCATACATTTTTCCTTTCTTGATCTAATGAAATCAACTTCTTCATTTGAATTTCCTATCACACTTTTTTTTTAAGTTTTACAAATAAATTAATTTAAAAAACTGTTTTATTGGAGTAATGTTTAGCATAATATACATTATGAGCACTTTCAGACCACTAAAGTCCATCTTCAGAGGTACTAATTCTCAAAGTAAAGAATTTAAAAGAAAAGAGCTTTCAATATATTCAATTACGAATCTTTAAAATAATTTAGAGAATTTAAGTACTAAAAGTGAATGAATAGTTTTTATTCCTGATTCATTATTTATTTCGTAAATCTGAAGTGGTACCTGATATAAATTATGTATTTATATGCTACATATTTAGGTTTATGATATTTCATTTGTTATAAATTTTTACCTAAGGGTGTGTCAATATAAAGATTAAATGGAAAACTATCATAATATTTTATAAAAGCATTTTTATATTGTAATGAATTATAAGGAATAAATATATAAATAATTTTATTTTTTATATTTTTAAATTTTTAAAACAATTTCAAAAGAAGTTTCAAATTAAAAACAATTGAAAACTGGTATGTCCTGTAAGCTAAATTTCATCCATTATACATGCATTTTAAAGTTTCTTTAATATGTAAGTATGTTGTTATTCTATTATTGATATCTTTGATAAAATATTAGACTTAAATATTTGCTTAAATGTATACAATGTATTACCTGTTTCAATATTTGTAGCTTTTTTCATTATTTTTTAATTATTTAATGCTGCAAAAAGCTTATATTTTATTGAACTAATTGAATGTCCATTTTGAATAGCTACTATTATGTTATCAATCAATGAGGAATAGAAAAGATTTTGGACCTCTAGGCAATAAGTAGAAATGCTATTTGATCAATTGATTCATTATATTAGGTACCAGTTATATTATTTATTACATATCATATTAATTTTTACAAAATTGAAATATTTTATATTTGAAAATATTCAAAATTCAGTTTTTTTTTTAAATATTTTGCTGTTAAAAATTTTAATTTAAAAATATTTTACTAAATTAATGATTAATTAACGATATTTTATTGGGAAAAAAATCTGCATTAAATCAGGAAAATACAATTATTTCCCCTGATAATATAAAGTGCGTTTTATGAATTTGGTTTTACGTTTTCTTTCAATCCATTTATTTTTTGTGAAAATTTCATCGAACTCGATACATTTTTATGAATAAAATGAGAATATTTAAGATTTTTAATTTAAAATTTATTTATTAATATACTTATTGATAACAATAAGCCTATGTCTTAGTACTCTACGATGGACAGAGCGCCAGTCTTTAGCTGTGGCGGGAAACTGAACATTAATCAATATTCTGTGACCTCACAGCATGCCCAGCAATGTCCTGAACATCTAGGCAATCGGTAAAGTAAAATATTCCTGATTTTGAGGAAATACTCCCTAACGATAATTTTTATGTGGTCCAACAGAGCTACGATAGTTACATCTTCCCATAAATTATCATATATACCTTGCATGCTCAAGTTCTGGTGTAACACCTGTAAGTATCTGTACACATTTGTGTTCTGCAAATGCTATTTTCGGATACGTCTAAAGGTGAACGTATTCTCGTAAATAGTAACACGATTTTTCGAAGTCGCTTTCTATTAATTGCGAATTTTTTCTATTTGCATATTAAATTAATAATTAAGAAAATAATCACGCTTCGTTTTTTAAATGATGCCATTTCCCCCCTCAAGATCTGTCATTTAGTCTTTTTTTCTTCTTCTTTAGCAACATGTTCATTTATCACGTCCCGTCGTCGAATTTTTTTGAATCATTCTATGAATCAAAAATCCTTAATTTATAGTAAATAGTGCATTTAATTTTTGTACTTAGTTTTGGTCTAATTGCTAAATTATATACATACATATAATTTCTTTTTTTTTTCGAATTTTATTGCCGGGTTTTAAATATAACCAGGCGAATTATTCTCATTTCGTCCAGATCCTTAGTTTAAAATGTGGTCTACTATCTGGCAAACGTCCAAGTCACATGATCATACCGGCTGTCGCTGTCGCCATTTTGTAAGTTTGACAGATATCAATGAACACAAACTGTCGTTTCTCATGTGGGATAGATGCGTCTTTTTAACGTTTCTTTATAATTTAAGTCACAGCTTAGCTTTTCACAGTATGAAAACATAATGGATAGAATTTTGGAGTACTGTCGATTTAAAATATACATTGTAGTTTCTTGTCGCACTGCGACCTGTTAAGATTTTGAAATTACGAGTATTTTGCACCTCTTGACATTTTATAAAATTCAGTTAAATATTTTTCATGAGTAACTTATGAATTAAAATGAATTAGTATTATTTACTTAAATGCTTTTTATATTTTATTTTTTGTGTAATTTCAAAAAAGTTTTTGTGTGTGTATGTGTGTGTTCAAATAATTAATATTAGTTTATGCGTCATTTCACCCGTTAATTATAACTTTACAAATGTCTCTTATGAAATATTTATTATTTTATCAATTGTATTAAAACTAAAAAAAAATAAATAAACTTTTGTTAAACCCGTGCATTTCCTTCTCGGGAAAGGAAGAATGATCTTATATTGTTTTATTTTATCCTTGCGAAACTTTAGGTGAACACCTAATTCATTTTAATTGTTAAAAGAAAATTGTTTAATTTACGCTTTGTTTCATTCGAAGGAAAGATTTAAGAAAAGAAATAAATAAAATAACGGCTAAAAATTTTTTTTTAAATGGCCGTTAATTCAAATTTTTAAATTAGCAAATAGCTGAACGGATGTCGATTTCGATTTTTAAAATCCACGAATCACAACTCATTTATCATATTTCAAAACATTGTCAGCTATTTTAAAATCTGTTTAGTATAATATAAATATTTCATTTTAATCCTAAATTATTATTATTATTATTATTCAAATTTTGAAAAACAGTATATATAATACGAACGTTTAACACAAAAAATCCCAATTATGAAAATTATTTAGTATATTTTAAATATATATATATATTTTTCCCATTTTAATTTGTCTTTAACGTGTTAATATATATCGATTGTTCAAATGTAAAGATTTTAACACGAATTTAAAACTTATTCTTACTATATAAGGCTATTTATTATTCGTGTCTTTCATTACATGCATGACAAGAGGTTGATTTTACCTTGGTCTGCCGTAAGACTCCACCTTACTTGTGACGAAATTACCTTACGTAATTCTCTCCGGCAACAATCTCTGCTTGATACATCTGGTTTTCATTTAGTTCGTACCGTTTAAAGGGATAGCTGCGGTCACGTGACAGTCGCGGAAGCTAGTTTTGTCCGTCGTCAAAGTTTACCTGTTTTCGAGTAACCGCGCTCATGCCATGCCATGCCATTAGGATTGATATTCCGTGAGTATTGCTCTCTTCGAATCGTTATTCATACTACTGCATCGTGGATTTTTATTATTCTTTTTCTTATTTATCGTTTGCGTGCTTTCGTTGTCGACACGTGACCATTCGTTGACCCTCGCGATTGCGGAAGGGGGTTTATAATCTGGATTAGAACTGGGTCACGGTTAAAGGGACTTTTTTAATAACCTATTTTGGCTGGTTATAAACTTTCTGGGAATTTTTAAATTTATGACAATTCTGTCTATTTTTTTTTATAAAAAAAAAGAAAACTGCACGCAGTTTTTTGTTTGATCACTTTAAATATATATAGGCCTAAATGTATGCGAAAGTAGAGCATGTAAAAATCGTGTTCTATTGCGTTTTGAAGATTGTAGACTGATTCAAGACTTTAAAACACTTTTAATCTAATACCACGTCATGTAACATTATAACACGAAATTGAAATTCGAATCAAATTTGACATGTTTCGTATTTGGTAATGGAAAATTATATACGTTCTTCTTCTTAGTCAAGTTACAATTGAAGGATGGAGAAAGAAAATTTGTTTGTTGCTACAGTCATAGTACCCGTATATATATATATATATATATTATTAATTAATATAATTTTTTTATGTAGTAAAAAAGTCGAAAGAACGGAAAGCATGTCTACACGTCAAGGTCAATGGTGTCTGATGCTTAGAATCGATAAATTTTGGAATGGCGACGAATGTCTGAGACAATTCCTACTTTCTATAGTTCGGCATTGTTACAATCGAGATGCAAGTGGGACGACATCTCGTATAATAATGTGACACTTTTTCGAACCGACCTTTGTCATTTCGCATGTAAAACTTTCTAAAAATCGATAGTTTAAACTTCATTTTTAAGCTATTGCAATAGAATATTACTCTCCCTTCCCTCCTCTTTTTTTTTTATTATAGTCGAAGTGATAATGGAAGAAGTTTCGATACTTTCAATAATTCCTTTGACTTCGGTACAGGATCAGAAGTTATTTTCAGTACGTTCAATCTCTCCGGAAGATGGAAAACCTCTTTCACACATGATTTTGTTGGTTATTACTCCGCCTTTCTTCGGCTTCTTAATATTTGACTCGGATTAGCGAGATGGATTTTCTCTCTCTCTCTCTCTTTTTTCCTTTCTTATCAGCCTTTCGAAGCACGTGCCGTGTACTAAATCTGTATATAAGGATATTTTAAAATAAAAATATTTAGGAATCATAACCCGGGGTTGTATTAGAAAATCGTGACACGTAAACACTTTAACCAGTAGTTCGAGTCATTCGTTTCGAAACGAACGAGGACGAAAGTTTTGTAGTTGCCATATTGAGTAATTATTATTATTTTGTCATGCAGTGTCGATTTTTCCTCTGTTAAAGTTATACCTTGAGCTATTTTAGACACAAGGAGGATGGATAAGATAGTTTCAAAAAGCGTATACGAAAGTAACTTCAATGAAACTATCTCATCTGAATATCGATCGCGTATCCTCCTTTGTGTTCTCCCAAAGTTAAACAGCGAAAGTAGTTCGTGACACGATTCATCAGTTTGTGTAATGTCAGTCACGATTTTCTTGTTTAGAGTAAGTCAGCATTTTACGGGTTCCGTGATTCCGGCGCAATCCCCTCCTCTTATTGGATTTTGAAAGGGCCATCGCGAGATTCTTTCAGGAGTGGCATACAGCTTAAATATCAATAAAAAGGATTGATTAATTAATTATAAGTCAATCTACTCTTTTTAACGATGATCTAATAAGCGTGACTAAATAGAAATTAAAACAATTATCCGAGTTAACCGTACAGGAATAGGTTTTAAAAAGAGAAACAGAAAAATACTCTTTCTGTTCTGTTTGGTTTTCTATTTTTAAAAGCCGTTTCGGTCGTGTGATTCAGAGATTATTTTAAAAAATGCTCCGATATTTAACCGTTTGTTAATATAAACGGATTTATGAAAGATTATATTTTTAAAAAATGGAGAAGATAAGCGAAAACGTTAGCGTTTTATGTAAGGGAGAAGTGACTTTCGTTTATCTTTTATTCAGCGAGTTGTACCTCATTCAAGTTCTTTATTTTTAGAAAACTAAATGGCAATCGGCGCACGATGGAAAATCTCTAACAAGATCGCATCTAGTCGTTTTTTCTTTAACCTTTCCGTTCCTTTTTCTCCCACTCTTGTACCGTGTTGGCAGAGAAGAATAGGAAATCAATCGTTGGTATTTTTATCAGTTGTCGTTCCACTCATTTATTCCGTATACGTTTTTTAAAATGTTTAATTCGGCTCTCATCTTTCTACTAAATTCGAATTTTGCTTACTTCGAAATCTACTGGTTTTATAGCGAAGGAAAGGGTTCGTTCCCGATGTGGCACTCATTGCGACACAGGTCGATAGTTTTTGCACCAGACGGGTTTTTCCACCCCCTCTTTCGGCCATTTTAAATCGGCAAATGTATTTATATACGATATATATTCGAAGTAGACGTCACATCCCATCCGGTGCTTCTTTTATGTACGAGTTTTGACGCTTGGCCCGATGCCCGTTACTTCGTTCGCCGCACAACGGTTGTAGAGCGCATATAGTTAAGAGTCCCAGTCGAGTCAACGTCCAACGGTATGTCGCATAGTGACAGCCGGACCATGTACTTTGACACTTGATGACAACTTCATGGACTGCATATGCGTTAAGAAGAAATACGGATATCCTCTATCCGAAGTGTACTTGCCATGTGAGTAGCATTTTGCTTATCGTCGTCATTGCGTTAACTGTCGCTCGATAACTGGCGATTCTCCTTTAATGCCTAGTGTTAGTATACAGCCAAGGTGCTTGTTTTTATTCGTTTTTAAAAGTATTTTTAAGCGTCGTGGGTCACTGAACCACAATACAGAACTTTGGTTTTATGATTATCAGTGCGTGAACGGGTTTTTTTCGTTTTTTTTTCCTTAGGTTTTCAGTCGTTCTTGCAACTTTAAGTGTATTTTAATCCCACCGATTTTATATGATTGATTGAGATAGATAAGTGCGGTGTGCAGGTGTCGATTATGATTCTTTTTTTTTCCATAGGCATTAAGCTGCTATGGTCTGTGGAATTTTTGTTTTTTGCTTCCTGAAAGTTTGAGCCTACTGTACTAAGTAGCATGCTAAATTATTTATAAGAAAGGTGGAAGAATAAGTGGTTGTTAAGTAATAAAAATTAATCAGGAATTTATCCCGAAACAGGTTCGCCTAATTCGGGAGCTTCGGGAACCGCTTCAAAACCTCAACCCATCCCTCTCGAGGCTGTCTGTTCCGCGGGGACGCCGCCTCCGCCTCTGAAGTTCGGAGACAGGGTGGTCTGGATAAGCGACACGGGACCCGAGTACGGAGAGGTCAGATGGTTGGGTAAATTGCCGGACGTGGGTTCCGACTGGATGGTGGGAGTTGAATTTGTAAGTCACCAGAATATCTGGAAGGTTCTCCAATTATTAAACAAGTAATTTTGTTCATGGCAAACAACACAAAAGAAATGAAAACAAAAACTTGATAAAATTCAATCCTGTTTGTGTTGATTGTGGAATCAAATTTATTATCTAGGATAATCCGGTAGGTACGGGAACTGGAAAGTACAATGATTATCAGCTATTTGAAGCCAAGTTGAATCATGCGTCTTTGGTACCTATAATTGGACTGATGAAAGCCGATGACTTTTTAGGAGATAAGTTACAAGGTTTGTAATTGATAAAACTAAGAAAAGTATTGATATTTTAATTGACTTTTGAAAGTTTAATAGACTATCAAGTCATTATTGAAAATTTAAATAATTTTTGCCTTTAAAGATAGTTTTACAAAATAAGTAAAGTTAAAAAGTTTTATTTAGTAAGAAAAATAAATCACTAGAAATAAGAATAATACAGTAAATTAAAAGTTAAAGAAAAAGAATTCACATTTTTATTTTTTTATTAGGATATTTTCTAACTTAACAATTGATGAAAAAATGTTTTGACTTTTCTCCTTTCTCCTTATCTTATAATAGAATCAATTTTAAAATTGGTTTTTGCATTGAATTTGAACTTATGATGGATATTGTAATTTATTTTTTTATGTCAAAATAAAAATTATTAATATAACCACAAGTCCTAACCTTGATTATTTTGGTAGAAACATCTGGCACACCGCCCAGGCCGAGGAGAAAGAAAAAAATTTCTGAATCTCAAGCAAATGAACGTGTAGAGAAATATGGATTAGGTATATAATTTAGTATTTTATAAATTATATATTTGTTTGTTGAATTTATATAATATATTTTGTTGTTCTATTAAGCTGACAATGCTTTTAAAAGTTTTTTAATTAGATGATTTATTATAATTTTGATTGAAAGGATAATCAAACAGTTGTGTTATTAAATTCTTATCTAAAATTATGTTAATTCAGGTGAGGAAAATAGTTTGCCGGTCATTTCAAAATGCGGCTCATGTTTATCGGCGGGAAGTCCCGGAGCAGTGAGGAAAGGACTGTCGGTGCCAAATGACATTTCGGAGATAAGTCATCTCATTTCATATGACTCTCTGTTACCATCAACCCCACCTTCGTCGGAATCGTTGCCTAACTATTCAAATATACTTCTAAACGAAAACAATATATCCAATTCTACTCCATCAGTTAATCCATTGTATGAAATGTTAAGTGAAAAGAGTAAGAATTTATATTATAGTTCATTTTTTGTAATCATTTTATGATTTAAATAATCTAAATAAAGCAAATTATCTTAGGTAAATCTACACCCAAGATTGGAATAACTAGAGTGGATGATACAAATAGCTGTTCGAACATAATCAATGCTTCTCATCAAGTGAAAAAAGGTATTAAGTCGTCTAACGAAACCAATTCTGGAAAGTTGGAATATTCGTCCGATTTAGAAGTGGGGTCAGTAGTAGAAGTTGCCATTAATGGTGTTCCTTGTTATGGAGTTATTAAATGGATAGGAAGAATTGGAGAAGGGCAGAATAATAATAAATTAGTTGCTGGTATAGAAATGGTAAATTAATAAAATTCACTCGAGTTGAATTTTTGAAAATAACTCTTGAAACTTTTGTAATTTTTTTTTTTTTTTTTTTAATTTTAGGAAGAGGAAAGTTCCTGCTGTACGGATGGAACATTTGGTGGAAAAAGGTATTTTACCTGCCCTCCACGAAAGGCCTTTTTCGTTCATCTAAACCAGTGTCGAAAAGATGGCCGCTTTCTTGATACAGAAAGACGTAAAAGTGCTGGTAAGAAAATTTTAAACATAAGTGTATTTTAAATTTCAAAAACAAATTAATATTTTGTATTTCTAGTTTTTGGAAGTATAGATTGCCCTTCAGTAAGTGGTGATGTTCCGCCACTTTGTAATCCTGATGATTTAAAGCAATTATATGGTAAAAGTAAAGGCATCCAGGGGCATCATAATTCCTGTTACTTAGATGCAACATTATTTGCAATGTTTTCTTGTACTAGTGTGTTCGATTCGTTATTGCATAGACCCCGAAACAAAGATGATATTGTCGAGTACGACGAAGTCCAATGTGTCTTGAAAGAAGAAATCGTTAACCCTTTAAGAGCGTAAGTAGTTTTCTTCATTTTTGGAAGTGAAACAAATTACTAATTTTCATATTTACTATTATCAAAGATAATTATTTTCCATAAATTTATGAAAATATTTATTGTATTAGAAACTTTTATGTGCGTGCAGATAGAGTAATGAAGTTAAGGAAGTTACTAGATAAATTGAGCTCTGTAAGTGGTTTGACAACTGAAGAAAAGGGTAAGCATGATTTTTCTGTAAAATAGTGTATATAAATAATAATTTTAAATATAGCAAGTTTAATATTTTACTTCTACCCAGTAATTTTTAATTTGTTATTTAGAGAGGCATTCCCACAGCTATAAAACTTGGATATTTAATTAATTTATTTAGTTAAGTGCACTTTTATTCATTACATTAGCCAGCATAGTTGTACCTAGCAAAATATTTGCTGTGAAAAATTACTAAATTACAAATAGAGAAAATAAGAGAAACAAATAAATTTATTTATATAAAACTTATAAAATTTCTGAATATACAACATTAATACTTTAATGACTTAAAAATAGATATCACCTTAGTGTATTCTATATAGATGGATGCAGATTCGAGTATGGCCTGGTCAATACTAATAAAGAGTAAGGATCTGTTTGGAGATGCTTATGAGTTTCACTGCTAAGATGAGTTGTTCAATGATATACCAGTTGTACCAGACTCACTGATCTTAGAGAGTGGATTAGAGAATGACCAACTAACTAGTGATGACGTCATTTACCCTTATATTAACAAACATGTGTTCGTATGTCCATTCATTATGTTAAGCTTTTCTCCAAAAATATTTGAATAATCCTGTAAATACCTTCATAATTGATTTGCACATGGAAATGAATACTTGTCGACGACATAATTGAATGCAGATTTTGTTTATTCTACATCTATCTGTAAGAGTTCTTCACTTAGGCACCATTTTATTCAAAAGAAATGTCTGTTTCCTGACTAAAATTTTACAATAGTCTTTTCATTAATAACATAAAATTAAAAATACATTACAATATGTTAAAACAAAAAAAAATATAAAGGTTCTTCGAAAGAATTTGTTTTCGAAGAACTGCTTTTCTTTGATGTGCTTTGTTAGCCATTTTTGACATACAATAATTAACAATGCTACAGTATGTTGTTCCAAAACATTTGCTTTTCCTAAATCGGAGGTAACTTATACTTCATAAGACTTAACCATATTTATATTTATATATATTTTACCAATATTTACAAAAAAAATCTGCCAAATTGTATGCTTACTAAGCATGCTAAAATTTTTCTGTGGTCCACTTGACTATAGCCTAGCTATTGTGTGCCCTGGCAGGGAGGAGCAGCAATAGAAGAGTGAAATTGGGCACATTTTTGCATATTACTTTAAATGAAAATAAATAACAAAATAGATGCAGTTGGACTCATCTACATCAACTAACTTGTAAGCTTAAAAATGATATATAAAATGTAAATGCAATTTGTACAAAAATACTTTAACGAATTGGACATACATTTCAACTTAGAGTATTCTGTCTATATAAATATACAGTACAATCTTGGTAATGCCAAATTAAGGAGATTGTCAGTTTAATGGAAGTTCATACATGTTGATGAATTAATGATTTAAACACAATGAAAATGTGATTAAATATGAATACAATTGACATAATGGAAATATTTTAGCGCACAAATGAATTTGACAGCAACTATTAACAAATCATCAAGTTGATTCCACACCTGACATTGTACAGAATACGATATCAAGCTTCAGCTATCAAGTCTGAGCCTGGGCACAATATTAACAGCAAGATGTTCAAATTTAGTGAAAACTGGAGTTTGAACTAGTGAAAGCTTGGCTACAACTTGACAACACTGCTAGAATATCCAAGGGTCAAATACGAGGTGTGTCCGGAAAGTAAGTACTGTTTTGGAAAAACTCACATAAAAAATCTTAATTTCAAAACAAAATTTATTTTTACATGAAAGAGCATGTTGGAAACTATTTTTCTACATAGTTACCACCATTGTTCAGACATTTGTCATACCGGGAAACCAACTTCTCTATACCTTCTTCAAAGAAAGATGCCACCAGTGAAGACAGCCACTGCTGAACATTGATTTGTGACAATCTCATGCAACAGTTTTTGAAATTTGTGGAAACTCATCACAAAGCAATCTTATTGTGAACCGTCTGTTTTCAAGAATTTTCTCATTCACTTTTGCAACCAAACCATCATTGACAACAGAAGGCTGGTCACTCCATGCTTCATCATGAACATTGGTGCGTCTAGCATTGAATTGTCGAACCCACTTTCTCACCATTCCATCACTCATTACATTTTCACCATAAATCTCTACAAGTTGACGATGAATTTCAACTGGCTTAACATTCTTTGCGTTCAAAAACTGTATTACAGAACGCACTTCACGGTCAATGGGATTGGCAATCATCTTAGACATTTTGAACGCTCACTAACACGTACTTTAATGGTGTCACTGGACTGACAATCAACCAGAGACACGTGTGCGCAGGCGCTGAACTGAGATACTACTGCTGCAGTGGCAGTAAAATGAAACGGTACTTACTTTCCGGACATGCCTCATAGTATTGGATTACTGGATATATGGAACTAGCAAATGGCAGATTACCAAGATTGTACTGTTTGTGCAACACATTATAATTTCTCTAATGTGGCTATTTATCTACAAAATAAGTGTTGTTTTTAATTTGCAACTGAAAAAACAAAATTGAAAACATTATACATCTGTTAATTTATGAACTGAACATTTTTAGATATTTGCAGTTGATAAACATGTACAGTACATATTATTTATAAAAAAATGAAGTAAATCGATAACCATGTATATATTTTGCAATTGCAATTTATTTATAAATGTGATAATAATTACAGTAGTAGCATCAAAAATTATACAAAGAAAACATATTTTTCTAATTTTAAGCCATTTTAAAAATTCAGTTAATGAATTTAGAAGGTTAATTTTAAAAAGTTGACATAAAATAGTAAATATTAACATTATTTTTAAAAATCTTGTTTTAGAAGTTTTATACTAAAATTGATTTTATTTTATTAGATCCTGAAGAATTTCTTAATTCACTCCTAAACCAGATTCTTAAGGCTGATCCATTCTTAAAATTAAGGTAGTTAAAAACTCAAATATTTATGATCTGTCTTAATTTAAGTAAGTGTATAAGTTGATAATTTAATTTTTTTTTTTCTTTTTTAGTTCAGGTCAAGAGTCTTATTTCTATCAACTTTTTGTAGAAAAAGATGATAAATTATTGTTGCCAACTGTTCAGCATCTATTTGACCAATCTTTTCTTGCTTCAGATATTAAACTACAAGAAGTAAGTTTTATACACTGTTTATAATAATTTAAAGAAAATTAAAAATAAATAAGCATATTACTTGTTTTTAAATAGGTACCACCTTGCCTTCTCATACAAATGCCGAGGTTTGGAAAACAGTTTAAAATGTATCCTAGGATAATTCCAAGCCTTTATTTAGATATTACGGACGTTTTAGAAGATTGTAAGTTTTGTTTATTAATAAGATATTAATTTGGGGAAAAAATTTTCACTTTCTATTAGTTGATAATATTAAAATATTAGCTCCTAGACAATGTACGGTGTGCGGACAAGTTGCAGAATGCGAATGTAAAGAATGTTTTGGTCATTTTGGCGACGGGCTAGATACGATTGCATTCTGTCAAAAGTGCATGGACAAAGTAAGAATATTTTTCTAAAATCTTTAATTCATCTTATATTTTATCCAAATAACATATGGTTCTCCAAACAGAGCCACAGTCATAAAAAGCGTTTGAGGCATAAAAGTACTAAATTGAAAATCCCGCCAGAATTCAAAATGTTGAAAGATCACATGCCCGTTCCGAGAGTGTACATGGAGTTATTTGCTGTAGTGTGTATAGAAACAAGTCATTATGTTTGTTTTGTTAAATGTGGCAGTGGACCGGATGCTCCCTGGTGCTTTTTTGATAGTATGGCCGACAGGAAAGGTAAAACTCAAGTACATTTTATACATAATATTACTATAGATGTAATTTTTAAAATTCATTTTTATGTTGATGATTCAGGCGAACAGAACGGTTATAATATCCCAGAAGTCATCCCATTCCCAGATCTACAGTGGTGGCTCTCGGAAGAGGGAATGAATTTTCTTTTATTGACAAAAGATGATAAGGTGCTCCCAGAAATAGCTAGGCGTCTATTGTGTGACGCTTACATGTGCATGTATCAAAGCCCCGATATAATGATGTATCGATAACTCCAACCGACTATTGTTCAGGAAAAAAGTAAAGATATGTCGTCCAGTTTATTGGCAAACTCAACGGCAGGCATCCCGGTTACCGGTGACAGCTCAGTTCGAGACGTCCAAATCACGTGTGATAATTTAGATGGGAACATTCCCATATCATCATGTTTGTTTTCAATGGTACAATTTATTTAAATAATTTTTTACTATGTGATTTATTGCATTGATTCACTTTCCATAACATGAGCTTCTGTAGTCACCATCCGCTTTAAAATTTGAAAAAATAGCAAATGTTTGACTCTGATTTGCAGAAATGCTACTTAATCTTAAAAGAAAAAAAATCAAATAGCAAAATATTTGGTTTGCACTCTATTTATTACAATAAAGTAAACACTCAAGTACATAGAATTAAATAGAAGTTTAGCTGAAAAAACACTGTAGTTTCATATTATGTATATGATTGGTTACAAATATTATACATATATATTATATATATATATATATATAAAAAAGGTTGTTGTGTTGTATAAAGTTTTGTTGGAAAATAGTGTTAATTTTTAAAACTGACTTGTTTTAAAATTGAATTTATACATTCCTTTTGAAAAGAAAAAAGAAATTCAATTCTTAGCAACATCATGAAGATCATCTTTTTCATGTTGATAAATAAATAGAATAAAATGATTCGCTGTAAAATCTATATATAAAAGAATCAAGAATTAAATTCACTTACAAAAATTATTGAATTATAATTGTGTAATTTATTTAAGAATCAACAAGTCAAAATAGATACATTAACGTACAAAGGTGTTATTTTCCACAATTAAAACTATTATTTAAAACAGAAAATACAGATGGAATACAACAATCTAAGACATCAATGATATTTTGTACTCTGTTCATGTTAACAGCTTACAGCAAATTGTACAACATAGAGAAGCAATATATAAAATTCATGGATATTGAATAGGTGAGGATAATGATTGTTAAAATAGGCACTAATTAAAATGTCTCCAAACTGGTTTGTCTTACTGAGATTTTAAACATTCGAAGGAGGAGTGTTCGACACAACTGGTGCAGTTTGGTGAGATCAATGATGCCTCGGAAGGCTGACTAAATTGCAGATTTGATAATTATAAACATTATTTTCACGATGGAAAAAAAAGCTTGAAACAAAAGCAGAAAATTTGTATTTTATTATATTCTTCTAATAAATTCTGCTGATTATTATATAAATATATTAAAACATATAAACAATCCATTACAAATAATATTTCTATGTATCAGATAAATGATTTTTACACTATGAATAAATATTTGAATGTTTATGATAAATTTTTAAATGTATAGTAATATGAAATCAAACCTAACATTTTAGAGTATAGATTAGTATGTTAAATAAATTGCATAGAGTTAGTTAGTTTTCTGAGATTATTTAAAATTAAAATTCTTAAGTAGTGTTAATTTATTTTTCATTTTATGAAAAATCTTTTAAATCTAATTCTCTATATCAGTGTTTCTGAACTACTAAGCAAAGGACCAGCATAAAACTGAAATTATCATTTCCACTTTATTTGAAAGATAAATCTAAAGCAATCTAATTTCAGTATATTTTTCTTGAAGATAAATTATATCATTGTTATTGGGCTAGTCATGCAATATCTAAAGTAAAAATTTACAAAAGTTTGCTGGTCTCGGACAAAGGTTTAGAAACATTGTTCTATACAATTAGTGTATATGTATACATAGATATGCAATAATATGACTGTTTTTTCAATTTTAAATAACTATTAACAAAAAATCTAATTACTAAAGTTTGATTAAAAATAAATTTAATACATTTTGGCATTTTTAATGCTTAAAATTTTAAAATGTCTTTTGATTAAAATGTGAAATAGTATTTTTTTTGGTAGAAACTAATATTAAACTTTTTTTCTAAGAAAATAAAGTTTAAAAACAGATTGAAATACTCTATACAATGATATTATGATACTATACAATGAATGCTGAAAATCAATATGTAGAGAGAGAGCTTCAATCAGAATCAAATGCAATTCTTCAGTATACTAATGCCATTTGTTCCCTGTTAAATATAATTAAACATTATTACATTATTTTTATATTATTAATAATTTACTATAATTCAAAATTATTAACTTAGGAGGCATGTCTGTTTCTTCATCCATATCCATACTTAATTCTTGTCCAATTCCAGAATCAGTTCCACAATATTCCATGCTATTCAAACTATTAATGAATTAATTTAGTCAGACATTTATTTTATAAAATTTCATTATAATAAAAAATATTCTCTTACCTAACAGCTCTGCAAGTAAAAAATACTATTCGTTTTAATTTTTTATTGTAGAAAAAGTAATTAAAAGACCACAAGCATCCATCTTCTCCATATGGATCTGAATCCAAATCAGGATTGTAACTGCAATTTAAATTTTAATTATCATTAAAATAACTCTTCGGTGAAAAGCAAGATGCTTTCGATTAATTTACACTGACCTGTATATGTCACATTCGGACAGGCAAATTTCACTGTCTACGGCAGCCCAGAGCTGGTGTCTCAGTGCACTGTACGATTGATTAGCTGTAGCAAACAGATTGCTGTCAATTGAATTCATTGCCCACTGAGAAAAGTGATAAAAATAAATATTAATCTATTACTTTCTTTAATAGTAAACACTTCAATTTCTTTAAATAGTCTGTTTCACTATAAAAAAATTAATTCTTTAAAATAAATATTTACAATATCAAACCCAAATCTCAATACAATACATTAAAATAACTGCAGTAACAAATTTACTGAAAATTAGATATATTTTGAAATATCTTCTCACAAAACTTAAACGTAATCATTTTCTTTGATCCAATTGAAAAGATTTGTAGACTAGTACTGTGAAAATAATAATTATTTTTGAATTTATTCCTGGTGCACTGAATGTAAGCAATTCCAATCCTGTGTAAACATCAATGTAGCTCAAATGCATTATTATTGTGGTTCAGTGGAGCAGTTTGAGTACTGAGATACTAGAATTGCTCCCAACTCAAACAAATAGGTTGTTACTGTTTACTCAGCACTCAGCCGAACAAACACAACCTGCTAGAACAAATATTACCTTTAACTTTGTCTTCCATAAAAAATTTTTATGATAAAAAAAAAGTAACTAATTTAAAAATAGGTAACTCTAGGAATAATTTTGTCTGATAAAGAGAAAATGAAACTCTAAAATTAATAGGCATACTTTGCCACTGTATTGCATATGGGTATTCCCATCCTGAAACAGGACATGTTATCAGTTAACATCTCTCTTCCTATTCATCCTCCTCACCACTTTCCACATATGCCATCATTACAGGTAAAATGAAAATAGATTTGCATTTATTTCATCTATTTATTAGTGTATAGGTTTTTATGGATTAATTTAATTTACGTTATTCCTTACAAGAAAAATTTGTTCGGTACCCAAACAAATTAGCATTCAAACAGCCTTTTTGGAACAAATTAAGGATTGAGTATCAAGATACCATTACCCTAGTATCGTACATCAATATGTAAATTATCTTGAGCTCTTTTATTTCCAAACAATCAAATAAAACTAATTTAATTTGATCACAAATCTTCCACAATATAGTTTATATTCTCAAGTTTAATTCATTTCTAAAATGAATAATCAATCTTCTCAATATCCGGTGTGGTAGCTGATGAATACGTAGATTTAGTATATGTCCCTTTAATCCGAAGTAGTAAAAACGGTAGACTTTCTCTCAGCTATAAGGTTAGGTACTCCTTTATTGTAAATCACAAATGCATTTTGGGCTTATATGAGCCCCTCTTCAGTGTAAATGCTACACATATAAAGCATAAAAAGAAAAAATTAATTAATTTACAAATTTTTCACACGAAGATGATTTTTACAGACAATAAATAAATCCTTTTACATACCTCAGAAGACAGAGTAACACTTTTCTAATTGTATGACTTTCACAATGATATTTTATACAATCCAAAAAAACACATGAATGTGTATTGAATGACACTATTACACAGGTACAATTAAAAACCTTAAAAACAGTAAATATACATTGTAATAATATACCTTATATATTATTACAATAACGTGGTATCTTCTTACTTATAACTATGCCTGTAAGGTATTTAAAACCATATCGTGTACTTTTAAGATGTTATCAGAATACCTGCAATTAAAACGACAGGTTTACAAAAATGGTTAAATCATTGTTCTAACCATTTTTGTAAACCTGTCATTTTAATTGCAGGTATTCTGATGTCTTAAAGTACAACGATATGGTTTTAAATACCTTACAGGCATAGTTATAAGTAAGAAGATACCACGTTATTGTTATTGTAATAATATATAAGGTAATAATGTATATTTACTGTTTTTAAGGTTTTTAATTGTACCTGTGTAATAGTGTCATTCAATACACATTCATGTGTTTTTTTGGATTGTATAAAATATCATTGTGAAAGTCATACAATTAGAAAAGTGTTACTCTGTCTTCTGAGGTATGTAAAAGGATTTATTTATTGTCTGTAAAAATCATCTTCGTGTGAAAAATTTGTAAATTAATTAATTTTTTCTTTTTATGCTTTATATGTGTAGCATTTACACTGAAGAGGGGCTCATATAAGCCCAAAATTCATTTGTGATTTACAATAAAGGAGTACCTAACCTTATAGCTGAGAGAAAGTCTACTGTTTTTACTAATTCAGATTAAAGAGACATATACTAAATCTATGAATAATCAAAACAATAGAATCTGTTTCCTTAAATAAGCAGCATAAACTTATTAAAATTATGTTTTAATGTTATTATTTGATGGATTATGGTGTATTTATAGCACATCAAAAAACAAATAAAATTTGTAAATAATAGTATGCAACCTACTTATTCTTTGATAAGCTGAAGTATTAGCAAGTTTTAGAATTTGTTTAAGTAAACCAACAGCATTCCATTTTCATTATTTATTTATATTTTGATTAAGAATCATCATAATTTTTTACCAAATTAATGTGATATGTAATGAAATATGAAGGGGCACCCAAAAAAAAAAAACCGAACTGAGAGCGCGCTGCCATTTGTAGATGTAGTAGAGAGTTCTCCCGTTACATGGGGTTAGTAGAGACCTTCACAAAACAGCTCTGCAAACGGTGTCAGTTTGTAGGTTTACGTTTGAGTGTGGTGTTGTGTTTCTCTTACTGTTATTTTGTTCTGCCTGTGAAGTTCTGGGTGTCCTTCAACATCTTGAAACGATGGAAATGTTGAAAAATCCGCCAAAAAACTGTTAAGATGTCCGCGAGAGGATGTGTGAAGGAAACACCTGGAACTTTGGCGATCCATTGTCGTGATGACTGGTTCCTTCATCACGACAATGCCCTCGCACACACGGCCTTACAAGTGACTCACTATTTGGCCTGTTGTTCCCCACCCTCTGTATCCACCAGACCTAGCCCCGTGCGACTTTTTTCTGTTTCTGAGAACAAAGAAAAATCTAAAAGGGAAGCGTTTTGATGATGTGGAGGCGGTAAAACAGCTTCACTAAGGGCACTGAATAATATCAAGGTTGAAGAGTTCCAAAGATGCTTCAAACAGTGGGGAAAAAGACTTCACAAGTGCATCACATCTAATGGAGAGTACTTTGAAGGTGACTATTTGAAGAAATTTTGTAAAAAAGTTAATAAAGTTTTTATACAAAAAAATCCAGTTATTTTTGGGTCCCCCATGTATGTTTTCTTTGCAAAATTTATTTCTTTAATGAAAATTTAATAATAATTTGTCCCTTGATTATTTATATGTTAGCAAAATTCAAAAATATAAGCTGATATACAGTATCAAAATTCCATACAAATTATGTTTTATTGATTTTGAGAATACAGTATTAGTCAATTATAAACTTCCCAAATGATGGTTATTAATTCAATGCTTTGATATTTGAAAATGTAAAATGAGAAAATCTATGAAACAAATATTAAATTACTAGCAGATGAACTTGGCGTTGTTCGGACAAAAACTAACGATAGCAAGATTAAGATTATAGCCAATCTTTATCTGTTTTCACAGAGTGCAAGAATTAGGTCTCTCCTTCTTCCGAGACTAATTAGAGAATTTTTAGATATCTGTTTACCACACTGATATAATGATAAATAAGACTCGCTGTAACCGCTAACCGGTGCGCAGTACCACTAAGTGATGAATAATAAATGTTTTCGCAACTCTTTCTGAGTTCTTCTTCAGGTTTATTAAATTCAAAAAATAAGCAGGATCTTCCAGAATTATTCATAAATATAAAATTGAACATTAAGACAAAGAGTTTGAATCAAGCAAGCTTATGTGCATGCGCTCCCCGTGTCAACTTTATATATGATGGAACACTAAATATTGTTGAGAATTTTAGAAGGGTCTAAAAATATGTTAAATTTCCCACATAAATGCAAGAAGGCATCTAAAATAGTATAGTAGAAGCTGAGTTCTTCATGGTAATCCTTAATCCTCTCCCTCTGCCCCACAGGAAGGAATTTCAAAAAATCCCTTCTTAGGGTATGTCATGAGAACATACACTAACTGTATACCAAATTTCAACTTTCAACTCCTAACTGTTTGGGCTCTGCACTTATTATTATTATTATCATTATCAACATTATATTAACAACCATCTCAATTATATTATAAGATTCATCAATGTTGAAAAATTATTATTTTCTGTAAGCAAGGAAAAATTTAAGCAATTTATTGTTGTTACATCTGTAATTATTATAAATTTGAAAACTGTTTGTTTATTCTATTTTGTTAATTCATTTTTGTTTTGATTCCACCCTAATACAAGTAGTGTATAAAAGAGTAATTGAAGAATAGCTTTTCAAACCTTGAATAGAAAGTTTCATGTTGTCAATTTCTCAAATAATTATTTGTAAATTTTGGCCTTATTTAATTCTATTAACATTTTCACAATGCAGAGGAATGGTAACTTTATTTTGCCTGTGATTTATATTCCATTAACCTTGAAGAAATATGCTGAAAAACTAGTAATACTCTAGAATTCTTAAAAATTATCACTGGATTGCAGTGAAGTCTTCTGTCAGATTGAAGCCTAATAAAATCAATCTTTATCAAGAAATATTCATAAATAGAATAAATAAATATTCATTCACTTAGAGTCTAAAAATAGAATAAATGATTACATTATAATTTTCAAAGATAAATATTTAAACTCCAATTAAAACGTTTTAAAATTTATAATTAAAGATGTTAATTTTATAATGTATCTGATTCTTTAACACTAATATTTGTTTTTTTATAACCAAACATAAGTGTGTTTTATATAATTTTATCAAAAAGTCAAATATAATACTTTTTTCCAACAAACAAAAACATAATTATATATATAATATATACATATACACACACATACAGTAAAAACTGCTTAGGCGACGACAAGCACCTGTCAAAACGGGCAAAAATTTCTGGCACAAAATAATTTATACATAATCTTCGTAAAGGTTACCTGTATTAAACAACAACCCGTGTAACACGACCGCGGGCATCTATTTTTGGTCGGAAACAACATACAACTGTAATAAGCGACCACTTACACGAATATACGTCTAAAATTTTGTTCTAACCAATCTCAACAACGTTTTCCCTTCCAAATATAATGAATTAGTCTAAACTCTTGTTCGAACCCACTTTGGGCACTTCTCCCACCCTTGAAATTAGGTGCAGGTGCAGGTGTGAATGAATTAGTCTAACAACAAAGGAAAATCATTTCAGTTTGTTCGAAATTGTCAGAAAAACGAAAAAAATGCGAAGTGATGTGGTTAGAAGATCACGTTAAAGTTATCAGAGAAAGTGAAAATGATTTATCATTAGCGGCAAAGTTTAATTGTGGGAAAACGCAATTTATTTTACCGTAGACCTACAGTATTTTTCTTAGTGGTATAAAATATCTGATCTCATTGTTTGATAAAATTTTATTTTATTTATTTATTTTACTATTATTTTTTCCCCCGAAGCTCATATACAGTACAGTACTGTACATGTGTGATAAATAGTTTCTGTTCCTTATTTCTGTGATATTTTTAGAAAAATAATATCCAAGTAGCAGAATATTCAAAAAACAATAAACGCATTAACGCAAAAATCAGTTTTACAGTTCATCCTTCCTTTTTCGATTCCGCGATTGTTATTGATGTAATGAAATCGTACTATGAAAAGAAATAATAAAATCGTTTTATTATTAATTAATAATTTTTTATTATACTTCAGAAAATTACTATATTTTTTAAATATTTAATTTTTTATAGTTAAAATAAGATTAAACTAACGAAAACCAAACAGAAGTGGTGGAGAGGTGCTTCTATATCGATGACGTAATACACATAAATGAAGAGAACCAAGTTGAATTAATTAAGTCAAAATTAAAAAAAATTGTGCATTATAATCGAGAAAATGTGAATACTGGTATTAAATCTGTCTTATAAAATCACGACGACTTCTGTTAATCAAGTTATCCGATAAGAATAAAATACAGTACCAATATAGCTGTATCGTTGAAAAAATTCACTTATTTTAGCTTAGTAGATATGGCTGTGCACAAAATACGTGCGGAAATAGGGTATTACAGCACCACCTGTCTAAAAGACCACTTTTGAAGGAACCGTGAGTGGTCGCCATAGACAGATTTTACTGTATAATGTTGTGAACCATATCTAGAACAGTAGTCGAATAATTCAGCCTATAAATTTTTATCAATTCTAGGAATTAATATTTCCCTAACAAAAGCGGATTATGTTTTTATACACTTACATATAATCCTATACAATTATTATTTTTAAGTAAACGTGAAATTTAAACAACAATTTTAATGTTAATTTTACAAAAAAATGAAAATTTTGATTAATTTTTTCCAAAAAGTTTAAAAGATTTTATTATTTAAAATGCAGTAAAGCCATTTTGTAATGAAAAAATTATTCAGATATGCAGAAAAAAAATTACAAAAAGTTTTCATTTAAAGTTATTTTTCTACTTTCTATCCACAAAATGTAAATGCAAATAGAAAGTAGAAAGCTGCACACTTGCAAATGGAATAAATTTTTAAAAATCTACTAATGTGAAAATTACAATTCATAAAACACATCAGATATTAGTTTGTCAACTGCAACAGAATTTTACAATTTTCTTGTATACAAAACTAACTGACAAACAGAAGATAAAATTTTCTCTTTTCATTGACTAACTCTAGTATAGCCTATTGAATTTTGTTATTGCTGAAACAGTTGCACAGAAATTCTTTGATATTTTATGATGATGATGATGATATGCACAAAATCAAATTAATATCAATTTTATTTTGGAAAAAAAATCAGTACCGTTTCAAGTACTGTAGTATAATTTTTATTTTATAAGATTAAACAAGTCCAATTATTATAACAACTTTTGAAAAGTCTTTTTACACGTGGATCAAACTTAAGAAATACCATTTAAATAAACACAAATGTATATAAAGATAAAAAATTTAAGTATATGAAAAACTTTCCAACAACACAAATCAATAGATTCATAATGTACAATAAAATTTCTAAAAATAATTGGTTATGAATTCAATCATCTTATTGATAAATATTTTGAAAATATGTAATAGTTTATAATTCAAATGAAGTACAAGTATCCCCCATATAACACAGTAGTGACATTCCAAAAAAATGCTGTGTTATGCAAATCCATGCTTTACAAAACAAGGGACTAATGCAAAACATAGGGTTAGGTTCCAAAAGTTAAAAAAAAAAGTGTACTATTCTTTTCATTACTAATAGAAATATGTTTAATAAAGCAATCAATAATTAGCTAGCACATCACAATTAAAAGTACCATATTACACGTTAATTAATTAATATCAGTTAAACAAGAGTGCTTCTGTTTACAAAGTAGCATTGTCATCTAAGCTTTTTTGTTGGTCTTGATCAGAAATATCAGCAACACTTTCATTTGCACAATGCATTTGGAAAATATAGTAAGAAATAAATATTAAAATTAAATTGTGATCCATCTCTGTGTTAAATTTCTTGAAGTTAGATAGAAGAGAGTAATTTTTAACTCTATTTCTAGAAATATACTTTTTTAGAATTATTATTTCAACACTTTCATATTTTTATTTTTGTCATAAAAATTTTTAATGGATGATGATATAAAAATGTTATTAATTGAATATTTGTTCTAGTGGGTAGTGTTTGGTCAAATCCAAGTGACTTTTTCCAGAATTTGTGTTCAAGTACCAAGATATCACCACATTTCATTCATCATTTTACAAATATTTTATATTGTATCTCTCTAGATTTGTTAAAAGTGAAATGATTATATTAAAAACTAGGGGTTCCTCTTCTGGTTAACTTCAGTCCAATTTCAGTGTTTCATGTCATTTTTATTTGCAAACCATATTACATAATGTAAAAAAAAAAAAAACATTGTTCTAATTAACAAAAGTAAAAAAAATTTTTTTTTTACTTTTGTTAATTAGAACAATGTTTTTTCTTATTATTTTGCTTTACATTATTTTAAATTAAAAGAGCAGAGCAAATTAATAACTGGTTTTTAAGCAGATTTATGATTGTCATGATAAATGACTCAGAATGAGTTTTCAAGGATTAAATTTTGATGCTTCATAAAAAATGCTTTGATGCTTCATTACCATAAAGCAAAATATTTTGCTTTATGGTAATAGTGAGGTTGAGGCAGACATTTTAAACGTGTAAACGTGTAGGACAGACGTTCGGTGCCGCTTTCCCGTAAGCCTAGAAGTTTGATGATGGTGTTTGGAATGTTGAGCATGATTCCACTGACTATCCAAACACCATTGTCAAACTTTTAGGCTTACGGGAAAGCGGCGGCGAACGTCCGACCTACACGTTTACACGTTTAAGATGTCTGCCTCAACCTCTCTATTGTATTTGATGCCTCTTTTCAGGTCAAAACAATAAAATCACAATATACAGTATAAGTAGATGCAAAGTTTATTATGACTAAAATTTATAGTAATTGTGGATAACTTTATATAAATCTGAATGACTGATTATATTAAATATTCTCCAGTATAAAATTAAATTTCTAAAAACATTTGAAAGATAGAAAGCTAACCAATAACTAAACACCTTTATCTTAAAGATACAGTAGAGCATCAATTATCCGACTCAATTGGGGACTGGGGTTGGTCGGATAATTGAAAAGTCGGATAACTGAAAAGTATGAAAAAATCCATTATTAGTGTAGTATATTATTATATCCCATGTAATTAGTATATTAGTATATCACTATTAACCTACTTTGCGTTGAATTTTCCTTCATGTTAAGCCTATCAAATTTTTTTTAAAAATAATAATCGTTGCTATTGTATCGTTAAAAATTAGAAAATTAAGCCTCGTTTAAATACTGGCTCCCTTTCATGGTCGATTCAGTGTTGCCAGCTAAAACACGTAAAAATAATATTAAAGTAGCCAAGACATAGCCAAATATTGTAGCACCACATCACTAGCGGACATTTGAATTTGCCGACTAGAACACAGTCGGTTAACTGGGGGTCAGATAATCGATGCTCTACTGTAAATATATTCAATTTTAATTAAAGTTATTTTGACAAATGAAAAACCCAAAGAAGAAATAATATTATCTATTATACAGAAAGAAATAGTCTTGATAGAGAAGGAATGAAAAACAGTGATGCTATCATAAGCATGTTTGTTTTAAGCTTGATAATTACACTTATGCTCAACTCATATCTGTTAATAAACTTAGCAACATGAACTATCAATTAAAGATTTATAATAATGCAATCAATACAAAATAATCAAATTTTATATAAAAATATTGTTTTAAAATTCTGGAAGGTTAATATTTCTGAAAACTAAAAAGTTCTGATGAAAACTATGGGAAGGAAGCTATTTGTGCAACATCGTTATGTTTAATAATACACAGTGACAGAAATTCCTGAATGATTGAGTGTAACCAAGATAAAAACAGATACAAACAAAAAAAAAATTGCAAAAACTCTAAAACATCTCAGAACTGATTTCATTACTGTAACACTGTCTCACTTTCAACCATCAAGATTTTTTAAAATTTATTAGCCATACCTTGTGTTATAATGGGACTGATGCAACTGCAATACTTATTCTGAAAATATTACAGTTTAACTTTTATTCCCTTCAATATACTCCCTTCTTACCAGCTGCTTTTCTGCCAATGCAGGTAGATAGGTTTACCATTTTATCTGCCTGCTATACCAATTCAAATTTTGTTCTTTTTAGTAAGCTTTTCATTTTAGGAAACAAGAAGAAATCACATGAAGTTAAATTAGGCAAGTAGAGTGGATGTTCAAATACTGTTTTCTATTTGTTGACTAAAAACTGCTTAGCAGAAAATGCATTGAAATGGCACATTGTCATGATGGAGAAGCTTATCATTCTATAAATTTACTCTCCTTCTTCTAACTCTTTTCCTCAGCTTAATCAGAATTTCTTTGTAGTATTGCTAGTTGAGTATTTGTTTCACTTTTGTCCAACATTTTCTCTGTTGTTAATGTGCTCATTCTTTGTTGTCATCATTTTCATGACTTTCATTAAACCTCTTCTCCATCTTTCCTGCAAATCCCCTTCAACTTTTGGAAAGCTTCAGTTTGACCTTTATTTAACTTTGTAATAATCTTGATATTAGATTTTCAAGATCACAGAATATCATATATTTAGTGGGAAATCATTTATGACAGTAAAGATCAGTCTCATTATTTAATATAAACAAACAAAATTTGTTCTCACTTAATTAATTAATTATCATAGTAAAATGCATCAATATCAATACAATCACTCAAATGAATAAAAAAATTATACAGTAAAACATCTTAAAACGTTTTATTAACTATTTGTCTAAAAGTTTGTTAACTAATCAGAATTGTATAATATTTCATACTTTTAGTTTCAAATAACAGTGAAAAAGTCCTTTAATCAAAGACATTTGGGAATTTCTATTTTACAGATTGTTTTTAATGATTAAAATATTATGCATTCAACTTAGTTGAGAAAGTTTTTCATATTTTATTGAATATTTCACAAACACTATAGTTTGGACAATTGCTCAAATTCTTCTAATTACTAAAATAATGAGAATAATAATTTATTGCTGTCAGTTACATCTATAACATTTTCAGTATTTTGATAAATTTTAAAATGTTTTTCTATAAAGTTCAGTAATTGAAATAATTTTATTTAATTGACTGTTTAAAAAAAAACTCATTACACACGCTCTTATCCTTTTAAAGAAATCTATAACATAAAAATATATCTTAGCATTTTCACTTATATAAAATTTATTAATTAAATTATATTTAAAGTCGTTTTTAGTACAGTATTTTCACTTAAATCAAGTTTACAACAGAAAAAAGTCATATTCATTCAATCATTTCATTGAAATTACAATGATGATATATAGGATACTACTATATTTATAATAAAGTTATTGATTGTTATTTGTTAGATTTTTAAAATTAGATTTATTACAATATTCTTATTCACTATTATAATATGACTGTTTATTGAGTTTCTTAACTTCTACAATATAATCTTTAATCATACATTTAATAACTGTTTAAGGATGAAAGAATAACTTTTAATGCATTTTTTATTGATCAAGATCTACTTTACAATTCCAACTAACTAAGATATAATTTCTTTAGTTAAGATATTTGATTCTTTTATAGTATTTAAAATCATTGACTTTTTTTAAGTCAGATACAGATAACAAAGTACTAGATACAATGATTGCATGCCATTAATCTTCATAGCTAAACACCAACCGTATGCCGAAAATCTATCGGGCTAGTTTAAGGCTAATTACTTTTCTCCCAGCGGTTCTAAATTATTTAAATTAATTAATTTATTTATAATTATTAATGTTAATAAGAGATGGCGCCTAACGCTTACCTCTAGAGCCAAATTGGTTACATAATTCATTTAGTAATTAGCCTTAAACTAGCCTGATAGATTTTTTGCATACGGTTGGTGTTTAGCTATATATTATATATCGGGTTTAGTGATGTTTGTACATTAATCTTCATATTTGAAGATATGGATATAATACTTTCAAACTTTCTATGCAAATAAAAACAACATTATATATATATTATAATGTTAATCTTAAGTAAGATTTAGACTTATTTAGTTTTAGTATAGTAGAAACTTGCTATCATATGTCATATATCAATAGACATATAAAGTTGAAAAACATTAAATATATAAGTAATAATAGCAATTAAGATTCAAACTTATACCAATGAGTAAAAATTTAATTTATAATTTTGACTTCACCAAAATATTTTTTTAAATTAAGATACAAATCATTATTAAGCAAATGAGAAATGAAAAATTTTGAAAATAAAATATTTTTCTTTTTCATCAAATTATATTTTTACTGTTAATAATAATGAAATGTATGATGGCATTTATCAATTAAATTGCTCTTCAGTATGCATTTAACTGAACAATATCATTGATTTCTTTATAAATAGCATAAAATAAAAAAAAAAACAAGTTTGTAATATAATTCTAAGTTTTATTAAAATATACTTAGTGGTAGTCACATACAGCTAGGGAATTCGATCCCTGCCCTTATTTCTAATCCCGGGATTTTGGGATTATAATTAGTCAATCTCGGGATCCTGGGATTATTTCGGTATTGAGGGTTAATAAGAAAATCTTACAGAAAATCTTACCTTTAATCAAAAAATCAAAATTTAGACAAAAATCAACGTATTTTATGGTATAAATCTAGCTAATCTAATCACTAATTAATCAGACTTAGAGTCAGACTAACCAGACAAAATCACTCAGTCTTCATGTTAAAGTTATTATTTTCCAAGCACCACTGAGATTTTTTTCAATTTATGTAATTTAAAGAGACCTTTATGTAACAAACTACGCAAATAAACGTTGAAAATTAACAAAACTCTCTCTTAATATCGACTAAATAGATGACTTTCAAGTAACAACCTATTAAGTAGTTAGTAAAGTAAGTTTCTTAGCAAAAAGTATTTTAAAATAATATTAATCAGTCACATTTTTCTTAAATATACAGAAAATTAATCTAATAGGAACATTCTAATTTGAATTGCGAAAATATGATCTGAGAAATAACAACGCATCCATTGTCTCATCACCAAGCCTGCTTCTCAATTTGTTGCACATATATGCAGCTGCGGAGAAAGCGAGTTCAGGTTCGATGGAAGTTGGAGGAATCGTTAGTAAATACTTATAAGCCCATTCTAGGTTATAGCTTCGAGTAGAATTTGAAGACTTGTACAGGTTCATTTCTTTCTTGACAATTTTGGAAAAATCATTTTCATTTAATGCTTCAGGAGACATCATTTTTATGCTGTTTTCTATTTCCAGCTGAAGCTTTTCTTTGAGTGTCAAATCACTTTTTTCTGTATTTGTAGACTCGACTTGCATATTTCGTTTTTCCTCTTCATCATTTTTTTTTTACCATTTAATCTCTCAATTAATGAAACAATCTGTTTTTATCAGGACTTTGCTTGGACTTGAAAATGTATGCTTTATTTCATCATCGTCAGCCAAATTGTCACTATGTGGATTTTGTAGGTAGCATAAAACTTCTTGTATTTTATATTAAAACAATAGGCAAGCAATTCTGTTAAGAGCACTGGCATTGAACGTTTTGCTTCATGCAGTCTATTTTGCAACTTTTTTAAGATGATGTCAATCCCGAAAATCTCGGGATCAGGAAAACTTAATCCCGAAAATTTCTTGACTGAAAAGTGGTTGGGATCCCAGGATCAAATCTTCTACATACAGCTCTCTGATTTTTTGTTTAAAATAAATAGGATGTATGTATATGTACTGTGTATGTATGAAAAGTAATTTTTTCTAAATGTAGAAAAAAAGTATATTCATTTGTAGGTACATTTCCACATTTAATACTTTTATTTTCAGCTATGACAAATATACGAAATGACTTGTTTGGATAGAAAAAAGATTATTTTAAGCAAAAATTCATCTATCCAGAAACCAAAGGTTCCAATTAATTTGGATAATTGGAGTTTTACTGTATTTAATATTATGAAACTTTCTTTAGTAGTATTAAGCTTGTAATTAAAACAAAAATCAAAAAGGAGAAAATAATATAGATGGTGACATGAATTATACCAATCCTTGTCATCATCTTTATTCTCTCCAATGAGATTAATGGTGAACTGGACTTTGTTGTAGAAGAAAAGGCTGTAATCTTTTTCTTTCCTCTTACTAAGAAAAACACTTTTTAGAATACGTTTACACAAATAACTTTTGTTATATTTTTTTGCTAAAAAGAAAAAAAATGTTGTTATATCAACTTTTAACAGTGAATTCAGAGTGAGATTTAAAAACATTTATTCTATGTTTTNATATTAGAAAACAAATGTTGTTATATCATAAAATTTAGAAATTATTTTAATAAAAGAAATAAAATTTTGAAAAAAATTAGAAAATTTTCCTTTTATAAATACCAGTTTTAATTTATTGCTTTAGAATTTGTTAATTGATAAATGAAATTATTATAAAATGAGTATAATTTTTCAAAAGAAAATTATAATCTTTAAGAAAAAAAGCACCAAAATTTTATCATTGTAATACTGTCTTTACTAAAAATAGCTTCAGACTAAAAATGAAGCAACTACATGTACATGGTTTAACTAATACAGATTCTACTCACAAGTAATTACAAAGAAAAAAGTACGCATTCCTACTTAGGAAAATGTAAAAAAATATCTACTCAATACAACTATGTTGCAATACTTCCTACAATAAAATGTAGGACAGGACATAAAATATTTCATAAGGAAAAGTTAAAAATATTGAAATCAATATTAATATTTTATGAATATTAAAAAATATATTGATTGAACTATTTTAAAATTATCATAATTATTATTTTTGAAATAAAATTAAAGAATGCAAATTTTAAAGTGATACATTATTATAAGGTTCACATTTCTATTGACATCAATTCTAAAAATGTCAGACAGTGCAAGTAAATACAGTTTGTTACTTGAATAGGTGACCTTCATTTCTCCTTCAGGCATAAAGTTTATAAAAAAAATAAAATAAAATCTTTTTCATATAATTGCTTTTTTCTCTCTTTCTTAATCTTTTTTTTAAAGGTTGATTAAAAAACTAATAACCTGAATCTTTTAGGATTAGATTAGTTTATTTTTGATATTCCTTCTGATTTTTATTTTATGCAAAATTTTTAACATTTTCAGCCTAATTGATAGGTCATATTCAGGAAATTGAATTCCAGTGAGCAGAATGTTTAGATGAAAGCATTTAAATCAGGACTGGATGCACAGATAAGATTGTTTTTGTTATCATTTTTATTTTATTTGAACTGATTCAAATGTGTTCATCTAAACATTCTGCTCATTGGAGTTTGATTTCCTGAAGATGTCTATCACTTATGCTGATAACATTAGGAATTGTGTAACTATTCAAGAACATTTATTTAATTTTCATATTTTAAAATCAGAATTATTTTAGAAAATATAATTGACAAGATACATACAGTTAAACTTGGTTCTTTGCTGAATTCTTCACTTTTAGCCTGACTGAAATCATAATCTGGGTGGAAAGATGCATTAAGTGTTGCAATCAAATAGAATAGAGTCTTTCGACTTATGGTATCACACAAAGGCCCATGACCTTCACCATCGTCACTTTGACTATGGCTGTAAAAAATAAATTATTGGAAAACAATTTTATATTAAAAATTAACTTTGTTTTAGAATTCTATATATGAAATTAGTATAAATCTGATTTTTAAACATAAAATTACAGTGAAGAAAATTTTGAGTTATGTTAATCATTTAATATAGATTATAATATGGCAAAAAATATACCCAGTTGTACAAAAACTAACATTGTGAATGTTATAGTTCAATACTGTCATCAATAATCATTCATATTATCTTTCCCTTGAAATTAGATAGATAGTTTTACCTGTAATTTTTACTTGGACTGTGGATATTCAATACACACTGAGGAGGAGAGAGTGCTTGCAAATCATGAGGACTAGTACCAGCTTCAGCATTCATTGTTTTAAATAATCTTTTATCTCCTCCAGCCATTTTACAGGAATAACTTTCAATTCTATAAAATTAGATTTAAAAATATTATTTTTAAGTTCAAAAATTTATGACAGTAAAATTTAAAGATTGTGTATGTATATCTTTTATCCGCTTATAAAATTTAATTTAAAAAAATGCTTTAAGATACAATGACTCTAGTAAGCAATATCAATATTAAATGTGAAAATTAAAAGATTAGATTTAAATTCATTTATAGTTAGTGGTAAATATTTTTATAGATTTAAAATTAATTATTTATAAAAATTAAAATATTATTATTATACTCCCTTCTTACCAGCTGCTTTTCTGCCAATGCAGGTAGATAGGTTTACCATTTTATCTGCCTGCTATACCAATTCAAATTTTGTTCTTTTTAGTAAGCTTTTCATTTTAGGAAACAAGAAGAAATCACATGAAGTTAAATTAGGCAAGTAGAGTGGATGTTCAAATACTGTTTTCTATTTGTTGACTAAAAACTGCTTAGCAGAAAATGCATTGAAATGGCACATTGTCATGATGGAGAAGCTTATCATTCTATAAATTTACTCTCCTTCTTCTAACTCTTTTCCTCAGCTTAATCAGAATTTCTTTGTAGTATTGCTAGTTGAGTATTTGTTTCACTTTTGTCCAACATTTTCTCTGTTGTTAATGTGCTCATTCTTTGTTGTCATCATTTTCATGACTTTCATTAAACCTCTTCTCCATCTTTCCTGCAAATCCCCTTCAACTTTTGGAAAGCTTCAGTTTGACCTTTATTTAACTTTGTAATAATCTTGATATTAGATTTTCAAGATCACAGAATATCATATATTTAGTGGGAAATCATTTATGACAGTAAAGATCAGTCTCATTATTTAATATAAACAAACAAAATTTGTTCTCACTTAATTAATTAATTATCATAGTAAAATGCATCAATATCAATACAATCACTCAAATGAATAAAAAAATTATACAGTAAAACATCTTAAAACGTTTTATTAACTATTTGTCTAAAAGTTTGTTAACTAATCAGAATTGTATAATATTTCATACTTTTAGTTTCAAATAACAGTGAAAAAGTCCTTTAATCAAAGACATTTGGGAATTTCTATTTTACAGATTGTTTTTAATGATTAAAATATTATGCATTCAACTTAGTTGAGAAAGTTTTTCATATTTTATTGAATATTTCACAAACACTATAGTTTGGACAATTGCTCAAATTCTTCTAATTACTAAAATAATGAGAATAATAATTTATTGCTGTCAGTTACATCTATAACATTTTCAGTATTTTGATAAATTTTAAAATGTTTTTCTATAAAGTTCAGTAATTGAAATAATTTTATTTAATTGACTGTTTAAAAAAAAACTCATTACACACGCTCTTATCCTTTTAAAGAAATCTATAACATAAAAATATATCTTAGCATTTTCACTTATATAAAATTTATTAATTAAATTATATTTAAAGTCGTTTTTAGTACAGTATTTTCACTTAAATCAAGTTTACAACAGAAAAAAGTCATATTCATTCAATCATTTCATTGAAATTACAATGATGATATATAGGATACTACTATATTTATAATAAAGTTATTGATTGTTATTTGTTAGATTTTTAAAATTAGATTTATTACAATATTCTTATTCACTATTATAATATGACTGTTTATTGAGTTTCTTAACTTCTACAATATAATCTTTAATCATACATTTAATAACTGTTTAAGGATGAAAGAATAACTTTTAATGCATTTTTTATTGATCAAGATCTACTTTACAATTCCAACTAACTAAGATATAATTTCTTTAGTTAAGATATTTGATTCTTTTATAGTATTTAAAATCATTGACTTTTTTTAAGTCAGATACAGATAACAAAGTACTAGATACAATGATTGCATGCCATTAATCTTCATAGCTAAACACCAACCGTATGCCGAAAATCTATCGGGCTAGTTTAAGGCTAATTACTTTTCTCCCAGCGGTTCTAAATTATTTAAATTAATTAATTTATTTATAATTATTAATGTTAATAAGAGATGGCGCCTAACGCTTACCTCTAGAGCCAAATTGGTTACATAATTCATTTAGTAATTAGCCTTAAACTAGCCTGATAGATTTTTTGCATACGGTTGGTGTTTAGCTATATATTATATATCGGGTTTAGTGATGTTTGTACATTAATCTTCATATTTGAAGATATGGATATAATACTTTCAAACTTTCTATGCAAATAAAAACAACATTATATATATATTATAATGTTAATCTTAAGTAAGATTTAGACTTATTTAGTTTTAGTATAGTAGAAACTTGCTATCATATGTCATATATCAATAGACATATAAAGTTGAAAAACATTAAATATATAAGTAATAATAGCAATTAAGATTCAAACTTATACCAATGAGTAAAAATTTAATTTATAATTTTGACTTCACCAAAATATTTTTTTAAATTAAGATACAAATCATTATTAAGCAAATGAGAAATGAAAAATTTTGAAAATAAAATATTTTTCTTTTTCATCAAATTATATTTTTACTGTTAATAATAATGAAATGTATGATGGCATTTATCAATTAAATTGCTCTTCAGTATGCATTTAACTGAACAATATCATTGATTTCTTTATAAATAGCATAAAATAAAAAAAAAAACAAGTTTGTAATATAATTCTAAGTTTTATTAAAATATACTTAGTGGTAGTCACATACAGCTAGGGAATTCGATCCCTGCCCTTATTTCTAATCCCGGGATTTTGGGATTATAATTAGTCAATCTCGGGATCCTGGGATTATTTCGGTATTGAGGGTTAATAAGAAAATCTTACAGAAAATCTTACCTTTAATCAAAAAATCAAAATTTAGACAAAAATCAACGTATTTTATGGTATAAATCTAGCTAATCTAATCACTAATTAATCAGACTTAGAGTCAGACTAACCAGACAAAATCACTCAGTCTTCATGTTAAAGTTATTATTTTCCAAGCACCACTGAGATTTTTTTCAATTTATGTAATTTAAAGAGACCTTTATGTAACAAACTACGCAAATAAACGTTGAAAATTAACAAAACTCTCTCTTAATATCGACTAAATAGATGACTTTCAAGTAACAACCTATTAAGTAGTTAGTAAAGTAAGTTTCTTAGCAAAAAGTATTTTAAAATAATATTAATCAGTCACATTTTTCTTAAATATACAGAAAATTAATCTAATAGGAACATTCTAATTTGAATTGCGAAAATATGATCTGAGAAATAACAACGCATCCATTGTCTCATCACCAAGCCTGCTTCTCAATTTGTTGCACATATATGCAGCTGCTGAGAAAACGAGTTCAGGTTCGATGGAAGTTGGAGGAATCGTTAGTAAATACTTATAAGCCCATTCTAGGTTATAGCTTCGAGTAGAATTTGAAGACTTGTACAGGTTCATTTCTTTCTTGACAATTTTGGAAAAATCATTTTCATTTAATGCTTCAGGAGACATCATTTTTATGCTGTTTTCTATTTCCAGCTGAAGCTTTTCTTTGAGTGTCAAATCACTTTTTTCTGTATTTGTAGACTCGACTTGCATATTTCGTTTTTCCTCTTCATCATTTTTTTTTTACCATTTAATCTCTCAATTAATGAAACAATCTGTTTTTATCAGGACTTTGCTTGGACTTGAAAATGTATGCTTTATTTCATCATCGTCAGCCAAATTGTCACTATGTGGATTTTGTAGGTAGCATAAAACTTCTTGTATTTTATATCAAAATGATAGGCAAGCAATTCTGTTAAAAGCACTGGCACTGAACGTTTCGCTTCATGCAGTCTATTTTGCAACTTTTTTTAAAAAATGATGTCAATCCCGAAAATCTCGGGATTAGGAAAACTTAATCCCGAAAATTTTGGGACTGAAAAGTGGTCGGGATCCC